>NW_007726425.1:45742-72099 GCF_000696425.1 Galeopterus variegatus | reverse complement strand
GCTTTTGGACATGTCACATTTGAGATGCCTATTTGACATCCAAGAAGAGAAATCCGGCAGGTAATTAGATTTGTGAGTCTGGAGATCAGGGAAGAGGTCAAGGTTGGAGAGGTGCATCCATGAGAATGCTGAAATTAACAAGGGACTAAAGTAACTGAGAGAGAGAGAGAGAGAGAGACAGACAGACAGACAGACAGACAGAGAGGGAGAGAGACAGGGGACTGAGCTCCAGTGCATTCCAATGTTGAGATGCTGAGAAGAGGAGGAGGAACTGGCACCTGGAGACCAAACAAACAAACAAACAAACAAAAGAAGCAGTCAGGAGAGAGTGGAGCCCTCCGTGCCTGGTAAAGATAATTTCAGGGAGGAGAGGAGAATGAACTATATTAACTCCTGCCGAGAGGTCAAGTAAGATAAAGAGGGAGAAATGACCATTGAAATTGTTGGTTAAAAGAACTGTCAATTGATCCTTGAAAAAGAAAATGATTGATGACTAGGACTGAAGATTGGCTCACCAAAAACAGGTTTTTGCCAGATGAAGCACATTCTTTTATTTGGAAATTGTCCCTGGACAATGCCATAATTTGCCTGGATTTCAACATGGTATTTGAGAAAGTGGTTCTTCTGTTATCTTTGAATATGATAGTAAAATATGGTCTTATAAAACAGTTTCATTGAATTTATGAATGGCATATTCCACCCTCTCTCCCTTTGGCTTGTTCAAAAATTTTATCAAGGGCTAGAGTAAGAGCATCATTGGAATATTTCTCCAATTTGCAGGTGTTACAAAGCTAGGCAAGATAGAAACACCTTGACAGAACACACAGGATCCCAAATAATTCTGCATGGACAGAGCTAACAAAATGACATTTAACAAGAATGAATGGGAATTTCTGAGTTTTGGTATCAAGAACTGACTATCTAAATGTCAGATGAGGGAACCAGTGTTTGACCACAGTAAGTGAGAGAATGACCTGGGAATTTATGTTGATATTAAGCTCCATCTGAAGTAGCAGAGTGATATGTTACCAAAAGCTATTGTCATCTCAGGCAGCAATAACAGGAGAGTGATATCTACAATAATTAGTTATCTCACGGCACTCTGTGCAGGTCAACCCACACCTACACTATTTTATTCCATTCTGGCATCATGCTTAAAGAGGGAAATTGACCTGCTGGGGTGCATATGTAGGAGAGAATTAAGGACTCTTGAAAAGCACTGCAGTCTGCTGATCTTCCTGCCTCCATCTCTTGCCTCTTCTGCCCGCTCTCCACATTGCTTCCAGAGTGGTTTTCCTTGGGCATAAATGGGATAACATCACTCACCTGTTTAAAGTCTTCAGTGTTCTTTCTCCATTGCCTAAGGGATGAAACCCAAGACTCCCTATGTTCCAACCCTGTCTTTTCCAGCCTCATTTCCCACTACTCTCTCAGTGGGCTGCAGTCTCTGGCTACCCTGGTCCCTGAGCTTACCATACTCGCTCTCACTCCATGCTTTGACTGGTGGATTTCATACCTTCATATGGGCTCTCAAAGCACCTGTTTTTTCCCCGTAGTGTTCTGGCCTTGCCTCACTATGTTATCATTGTATTTTTTCTTACCTGTATCCCAAAATAGACTGTAAGCTACCTGAGGGCAGGGACAGTGTTTCTCTTTTCACTCTTATTTTGCTAGTTAGGTAGATCTTGCTGCAAAACAGGTACTCAGTTAAATATTGGTTTACCAGGCCTGATAAAGAAAATTTTAGGGAGTAGAGGAATAAATAGAGGGAGGAAGGAATAAATATCTAAATAAGTGCTGGTTCCTCTGCCTAGAAGGCCTTCCCTTCCTGTTGTCCATCTGGTAAACCCCATTCATCCTTCCAAGTACCCAGCTTGGACATCAGGCACTCTGAGAACCCTTCCTGCTGCCATGGGCTCCACCTTTTCCTGCACTTCCCATAGCACTTGGTGCATGGCTCCTCTGAGTACTCAGGGCATTGTCTCTATTTGCCAACCTGGTTATTTTGTCTTATTCATCTTTGTATGCCCTGGGCCATGGCTGGCCACATACCTGTGTCTGGTGTTGTGTCTCATAAGAAATGACTAAAGTAACTGAGAGGGTATAGTCCAGAGAAAGGGGAAACATGATTCTTCTATTAGGCATTTAAAACCTAGATGGCCCTTTGGCCTTGGAGTTGTAGTGCTGACTCGCATCTATGAAGGGTAAAGATGGATAGCTTCTACAGTCTCTTCCAACTCTGAGATTTTTTTTTTAATTGTTACACAATGTAATCACTTTTTGTGGCCCTTTACCAATTTCTCCCTAACCCCTCCCTCACCCCTTTGCCACCTCTGGTGGCCTCAGTTCCATTCCAACTCTGAGGTTTTCGTGGCTATGAACTCTCGAATTCAACAGAGTTGCTGTATTACTTAATTGATAGACTTGTTTCCAGGCTAAATAGCCCCAGGGAAAGGCTAGGAAAAACTGTGCCCCCCATTGCTGTAGGTAGACGTGAATGAGACTAAGATGGTCACTCTCTGAAGCAGCAGAGAGATCAAGGGAGAATGTTCTAATCTTTCCCTAAGCCTCAGCATCCCAGGCCATGACATCCCATACAGGTAGGAGTTGGGGGAGCTTCTCTTCACACCATGCTCTGGTGGGCTCTTGTACCTGGCTCTCTCCAAAGCCAATCTGATTCAGGGAGCTGTGGCCACTGTACCACAAGATCTGTCATCTTGCATTTGGGATACAGAGATATTCAACCTTGTGCCAATGCCATAATTGATTCTGGCTCAGGGTAGGTCTGAATTCTCTCAGAGGTCATCGGTGTGGGCAGAGAAGGTTTGTAGCAAAGGCTGAATGCCCCTATAGCCCTCAGCTGTGTGGCCACTTTGCCCTGGGATATGGATAAAGAGAGGAGTAGTGACATTTAACGATCAGAGGGGAACTCACTGCAGAAGTGCTCTGCTAACATTCTGCAGGCAGGACAACAGCTGTCCGGGAAATCCATGGGTCAGCATAGCAAGAGCCTGGCCTGGTCTCAACTTTCAGGACATTGAGGAAGGTTCAGAAGGCACCCTACCTTGTCCCTGCTTACCTGGTTTCCTGGGAAGTGGCAGATGATATTCTGTGTGCACTGACCCTCTGCTCAGGTGTCTGCAGGTCTGGATTCTGGGCGTGAGGCAAGAGCCAGGGTGGCCAACAGGGAGCCTTTCTGGGTTTGTCTCCTAAGAACAGGCTCAATAAGATAACAGCACTCTGGTTTTCTGTTCCATTCATCTTATCAAAGGGACAACACTTGTAAGTGCTGCTCTCACATTCACAAGCACACAAGAAGACACTTGACACAGTTTCCGTGTCACTCAGAAATGCTCCCCTTGCTTGACTCTCCCAACTGTTTTCCTAACACGCTGTCCCTCCCGCTGCACTTTCTCTTCTCAATCCTGCCACCAGAGTCTCAGCAATTCAACTCACAAGAAACTAGTAAAACCCTGAAGCTGAGTTTCCTTTTTTGTCTTTTGGGTGACTCTGGGGCCCTACTGATTCATATGACTTGTAGCAGCAACTTGCTTCTGGCCTGTCGAGCTCAGCAGCCAGCCACAGATCACTCAGACAAGGACACTAGGCAGGAACTGGCCTGTATAAAGGCAGAGAATAATGCCTCCCCTGTCATATCAGGGGTGCAGCTACTCTAGGGATAAATACTGATTTGATGGGCTGTTTTTGAAAAGCAGTTGACAAAATTTTGTAACAATAAACACCTATTGAAGAGTTCCTTGGACATTTAAAAATGACATCTGTTTATTTTAGCATGGTACCTGTCATTCCAGATCCACCCAGTAAACATTTGGTGGATGTCTGTTGAACTTGTTCTATTAACGAGAATTTAATGAACACCCAGCATTAGTTCTAGATACCCAGGGAGAAATGAAAACGAATAGTGACAAGTCTCTGTCCTCGATGATTCTACAATCTAGTGGTGGAGAAAAAATCTTACATATCTGAAGAGTAAAATCCTGCTGTGCAGCAGTCTACAACGAGGGTGCATTTGCCTACTGCAGTCCTGCCAGGTGTAAGGGAGTAGAAAAGCTCTGCTGTGCTCGGCTCTCCAAACTGGCTGGGGTCCTATCCAAGGTACCCTTGGGCCATCTGCAAAAACCTATGCGGGGGCCATTGATTTGCCTCGTGAAAGGAGATGGCCACATTTCCCTCCCTGTAGATGTTAAAGTCCAATTCTCCCTACTTTAATTTGACCAGAAAACACTTTACAGTAGTAGTCCCCTCTTATCCGTGGTTTTGCTTTCTGTGATTTCAGTTACCTACAGTCAACCATAGTCCAAAACTAGCAAATGGAAAGTTCCACTGGATAAACAATTCATAAGTTTTTTTTTTTCGTTAAATTTTTATTTTGTCAATATACACTAATGGAAATCATCAAGTCGAAGGTATACCTGTTTCCCAATGTTCATTGCAGCACTCTTCACAATAGCCAAGAGCTGGAATCAACCCAAATGTCCATCATCGGATGAGTGGATTTTCCATTCCTTTGGGTATATTCCCAGTAGTGGGATAGCTGGATCGTATGGTAGATCTATCTTCAGCTGTTTGAGGAACCTCCAAACCATTTTCCATAGGGGTTGCACCATTTTGCATTCCCACCAACAATGTATGAGAGTTCCTTTTTCTCCGAACAATTCATAAGTTTTAAATTGCATTGTGCTCTGAGCGGCATGATGAAATCTCGCACCATCCCACCAGGGACTTGAATCATTCCTTTGTCCAGTGTCGATGCCACCCACCCATTAATCACTTAGTAGTCATCTTGGTTATCAGATCAACTGTCACAGGCACAGTGCTTGTGTTCAAATAACCCTTATTTTGTTAATAATGGTCCCAAAGCACTAAATTCCTGATACTGGCAATTCGGATATGCCAAAGAGAAGCCATAAAGTGCTTCCTTTCAGTGAAAGGTAAAAGTACTTGACTTATTAATAAGGAAAGAAAAAAAAATTGTATGCTGAGGTTGCTAACATCTACAGTAAGAACAAATCTTCTACTCATGAAATTGTGACCAAGGAGAAAGAAATGCATTCTGGTTTTGCTGTCACATCTTCACCACTTCATCATAGATCTGTGTGTGTGTAGGAAAAAACATGGCATATATAGGGCTAGGTACTGTCCGTGGTCTCAGGTATCCACTGGGGGTCTTCATATGTATTCCCTGTGGATAAGGGGGACACTGTACAAGTATTAGAGATGGTGTCATAGAGGAGGACTGCAGAGGACATGCTGGTGTTGCACTGTTTAATTCTGGCAGTGAGCACAATGAGGGTAAAAGAATTGGAATCACTATGATGAGTATTTTTGCTTTTTTGCAAATGAGAAAATTGTTAAAGAAAGAAGCTTGCCAAGGGTCATGCAAGGGGATCCACAGCAGAATCAAGACTAGAAAGTTCAGGGCTGGCCCGGTGGCGCACTGGAGAGTGTGCCGAGGGCTCGGATCCCATGTGGAGACCAGTTCCCGCTCACCGGCTGAGCGTGGTGTGGACGCGACACCGAGGGTTGCGATCCCGTTACCAGTCAGTAAAAAAGACAAAAAGGAAAAAAAAAAAAAAGACTAGAAAGTTCTCCCCTTTTAGACCTCTCTGCTGCCTCCACAGTCCATTCTGGAAATCATATTGTGACCAGAGCAGCAGGTAAGCCTGATCCCTCGGTAGATATCTTACCTGCCCCAGATGGACAGGGACATCATATCTTCGGCTCTCCACCCAGAGTAGACTGGCAGTGTGTGCCTTTCTTGACTGTCCTCTGGGTAGTCAGCCTGGTGTCTGTCAGTGGTGTTTTATTTTCCCTTCCTTCTAATTCTGGACCCCCTGGAAGAAAACAGTCAGACAAGTGCCTGCGGTGTTACTCTGATTATTTCTGCTATTTTGCTAGGTGGCTGTGTTCTGGCCTTTAGCTAATCTCCCAGGTTCTTGACACATTTCTAAATTTTTGTAGATGACCAATATCCCCAACTGTATTCCTGGGTTTCCTTTTTCCCTTGCCCACCTTGACCATGCACAGGTGGGGTCCTTGTGGATACAGGCCTTCTGTGACAGTCTCCTCCCCTTCTTTTTGCACACCTTGCTCTGCTCCAGACTTCTGCAGCAGAAATGCAGGCACTGGAGATTATCCTGGCCTGTGAGGTCTCTGGCAGTTGAAGCCTGGTTTTCTGCCCCACTGCCCTCCTGTCCATAGGCTCCATGGGGAGAGAGACACGGTCTCTCTGGTTTTCCAGTCTAACTCTGGCACCTAGCATGGAACAGGTATGCCATAGGTTGTCAATAACTGTGTGCTGAGTTGATGGAAAACTAATCTAGTCTTCAGAGATTCCCACTTCTACCCAATCAGTAGAATGCCTCTTGCCTAATTCCACAGGTCCAAGAATGTGAGGTCCAGATATCCTCTCCTGACTCGCTTCCACTGTCTCCATCTCCTTCCCAGCCCATAAGGAATTTCAGTCTGATTCCCCTTGCAGAACAAATCTCTGTTAAAGGCAGAAGAATTTCAACATCAGCTGAAAATGAGCCCCCAAGGTCCTTTGCGATTTCAGTGTTTGGCCCTTTGGACTTGTTGCTCATTTTCAGGCCCAGAAATCTCATTCTTTTATCTCTTTCCAAGATTGGTATTTTTCAGGTGCATTGATGTGGGGTAGGGGTGGAAGAGCAGGGAAGAGATCATTTTAAAGTTTCATTTTCAGGCCCAGAAATCTCATTCTTTTATCTCTTTCCAAGATTGGTATTTTTCAGGTGAATTGATGTGGGGTAGGGGTAGAAGAGCAGGGAAGAGATCATTTTAAAGTTGTCTTTTGTGCCTCCCTGATTTTCAGATGTTTTTGATTTCTCATCTAATAGAGTTGAAGTATGTTCCCCAAGTATTGTTAGCCTTTTCCTCAGTTCCAAGCATATCATGTGGCGGTGGGTAAGGAGCTGAGGCACGAGAGTGGGTGCAGACACCCAGCCCAGTGGGTGCAGGCTGGAGCATGCCTGCTGGAGCAGGTGAGCAATAGCTACCTGCAGCCCACAGCCCGCTGTGCCCAGCACCATCCTCCATGGACAATCGCATGCAGGACAGGCGCCTCCACTGCCACCCTCTTGCTTCTCTGATGCACAAAGAATGTCTGGCTCGATAAACATTCATCCAGTGATTAAAGGATTAAGTGCAATCCGCAGCAAAGGTAAGCCTTTAAGTAAAGGTTTCACTTTGTTTTTGTGGAAGGGAAAATAAAATATAAAACAGACAAACATATTATCTGTTAATGGATATTTGTTATCTAGTCTTCAGAGATTCCCACTTCTACCAAATCAGTAGAATGCCTCTTGCCTAATTCCCCAGGTCCAAGAATGTGAGGTCCAGACATCCTCTCCTGCCATTAGGTTTTGGGCTCCAGCAATTCGGTTAGCCAGGATTTCCTCATGCAAGGAGGTAATCAAGTTAGGCTGTTGTGCACACGCATTCCTCCTCCTCTTCACAGGCTTGACTTCTGATTGCAGTTGCCATGGCAATGAGATGGTTGCAAGAAAACAATAAAGAACGTGCCTGTACTTGGGAAGTGAGATGTTTATAAACATTCACATTTTTCTTTTTCTTTTCTCTCTCTTCTAGAAAGAGAGAAGAAATGGGGAAAGAAAAGCAATCTCGTGTTCTTTGAGCATTTATTATGTGCCAAGCATGAGGCTAGGTGCTTAACATATACATTGTGTTACTGTGTGTGTAAAACCTTTTTTTATTGTGAACTATAACCACCTACCAAGGAGTGCAAAAACCAGAAATGTTCAGCTCAATGATTTATCACAAAGCAAACACCCACAGAAAATCAAGAAGTGGACATTGCCAGAAGGCCAGAAGTGGCCCTGTGACTGCTTTCAATTATTATCTCCTCCCTCCACTTCAAAGGAAAGACTGTCCTGACTTTCATGGAAAACACATGCTTGCTTTCCTTTGTAGTTTTACCACCTGTGCATTCATCCCTAAATGCTAGAGTTTAGTTTTATCTTTTTTAAAACAAACTTTATATGGATGGAATACCACGTATGTTCTTTTTCTATCTGGCTTCTTTTGCTCAGTATCATGTTCATGACATTATTCATGTAACTATTTATGGCTGTAGTTTTTTATGTTCATTTCTTTATGGTTCTTCAGCGTATGAATAGAACCCAATTTACTTATCCATTCTATTGTGGGTGGACTTTCGGGTTGTTTCTAGTTTGGGGATCTTATAAATAATGCTATGATGAATATTCTTGCACATATCTTTGTGCCCATGTACTCACATTTCTGTGGGTGTGTACCTAGGAGTGGAATTCCTGGGTCATGAAGTACTTCAGCAGATGATGCCAAACAATGTTGCTAAGTAGTGGTATTCCTACCAGGAATGTCTGTTTCTCGACATCAATATATTTAGTATTCTCAGTCTTTTTAATTTTAGCCATTTTGGTGGGTGTGAAGTGGTATCTCAATGTTTCTTTGTCATTGGAATATTCTATAATGTGACTGCCCCACTTCTTATTGGGTTATTTTTTTCTCGCTGATTTGTAGTTGTTTGTTATGTAATTTGGATATAAACAGATGGCCTGTTATATGTATTGCAAATTTCTTATACTCTATGGCTTATCCTTTTGCCCTCTTAATGGTGTCTTTTGGTGAACAGAAGTTATTAGTTTTAATGCAATCCAATTTATCAATTTTTTCTTTGTGATTCATGTTATTTGTGTCTTGTTTAAGAAGTCTTTCTTTCATCCAAAGATCATAATGGTATTCTCCTACAATTGTCTTCTAGAAAGTTTATTGTTTTATCTTTCACATTTAGATCTAATTTATACCAGAAATTGATTTTTATGGTGGTGCAAGGTAGGGGTTAAATTCTTTTTTTGTTGTTGTTCTATGTGAATATCCAAAACATCTCAGTACATTTTGAAAATGCTTTTTTTTTTTTTTAATCAGTCCTCTGCAGTGTCACCTTTATAATAAATGAGGTGTCCATATCTGGACTTTTTCTTTTGTTTCATCAGTATATTTGTCTATACTTTCTCCAATTCCACAGTCTTAATTACTTTGTAATTAGTCTTAATATCCAGTAGAGCAAGTCCTCCCACTTTGCACTTATTCAGGAGTGTCTTGGTTTTTCTTAGTCCTTTGCATTTTCATAAAAAATTTGGAATCAGCTTACCAATTTCCACAAAAGAAAAAAAACTTATTTTCTTTTTTTTGGAGAGAATGCATTAAATCTGTAGATCAGTTTGTGGGAAAATGATATCTTTACACTTATCATTCTAATTTCCATCGTGATTTCTTCTTTGACTGAATTTTCAAGCATACAAGGATTTTCTAATTATCTCTGTCATTTTTTTTTACAGAGAAATACTTTGAATACTTCAATATTTTGTAGTTTATTGAAACTTACTTTATGAACTAGAACTAGCATATCATCAATTTCTGTGAATTTTTCTTATGTGCTTAAAAAAATTTTTTTTTTAGCCTGAGGTTATAGTGTTCATGTCTTGTAAATATCCACTATAAATGTATATTATATATTCTTGCTCTATCTTCTGTATCTCTCTTTTTTTTCTGGACATAACATTATAGATGGGCAGTTATTTTCTTTCAGCCTTGTAAAGATGTCATTCCACTGCCTCCTGGGTTCTATTGTTTTTGTTGAAAAGTCAGCTACCAGTCTTACTATTGTTCTTTTGAGGATAATCTGTCTCTTTTTCTCTAGTTGTCTTTAAGCAGGTTTGAAAAATTCTCAGCCATTGCTTTTTCAGATATTGTTTTTGCCCTCTTCTCCTTTTACTTTCCTTCTGATACTCTAATTACAAGTATATTATATATTCTCACTTTATCTTCTATGTCTCTTACCATCTCTTGTGTATTTTTCACTGTTTTCTTCTCCATGCTTGTTCTTTTTTTTTTTTTTTTTTCCTAAAAAGATGACCGGTAAGGGGATCTTAACCCTTGACTTGGTGTTGTCAGCACCACGCTCACCCAGTGAGCTTTTTATTTTTTTAAAAGATGACCGGTAAGGGGATCTTAACCCTTGACTTGGTGTTGTCAGCACCACGCTCACCCAGTGAGCTGACCGGCCATCCCTATATGGGATCCGAACCCATGGCCTTGGTGTTATCAGCACCGCACTCTACCGAGTGAGCCACGGGCCGGCCCTGCTTGTTCTATATACTGTCTTTTGACCTATTTTTCACTTCACAAATTCTGTCTTCAGTTGGGTCTCAACAGCTGCTAATGTTATTCGTTAATTTAATTATTGTATTAATTTAATTTAATTATTGTATTAAATTAATTTATATTTCCAAGAGTTCCTGCTGCTCCTTCTGCATGAATTTCTCTTCCTTCACTTCTTCACCTGTTTAACTTGCACTTATTCTTCAAGAATAATCTTCCCCACCCTCCCCAGTCTAGTCAGTGGCAGAGCTCAATCCAAACACATAACACATCATATTGAAGTGATGTTTTTCATGTCTGTCACTTTTCACTTATCTGTAAAAATCCTGATGGAGCTCCAGCTTAGTGGTGGCATTTAATAGGTACTCGATAACAGTTTGAAAAACTGAATTGAAAATAATCTTCAAGATGATTTAAAATTGGAATGTATATTGTCCATTATCTTGGTCATTTCAATAGACGTTTTGTTGTTTCTTGAGTTTTATTTTTGTCTCCTAATTCTTAATAATATAAATAACTGTGAATATTATATATTTTTTTGTTTTGTTTAATTTTTATTGAATCAAAATTGATTTTATGTATTTTGGGGGTTCAATATTGAGACATGTTGATCAAATCAATATTACTAGCATATATATTGTTATAAATCGTACTTATTCTTTATGCCCCTTGTCCAATCTCTCCCCATTCCTTTCTCCCTTCCCCCTCCAACTACCCCAAACTTCTTCTCTCCTGAAAGAGTAATGGTCACTCTATTGATTTGTTGCCTAGATGATCTGTCCCAAGCTGAGAGGTGTGATCAGGTCCCCCAATATTATTGCAGAGCAGATGCTTCTTCTGTCTCTCTGGAATGGGCTCTGTGGAGAGAGACATCCTCTTCATTTCTTTGGTCTCTTCTGGTGACTCTCCTTGTGTCAATGCACTCCAGTGGCTGGCGGACCATCTGCATGGTGGTTGTGGCATCCAACTGCTTTCGCTGCAGCCATGGTTATTGTGGTGGCTGTGGTAGGCCACCCATATGGAGGTGATGTTTTTGGCATGTTCCTTGGCATTCATGGTGTGCCTGGTTGTAAGAGGGGGTCTGGTCCCCAGATCCATGCCTCACATCCCTGGGCAGGCCCCAAAGCGCTGGCAGTGTGTCTGAGTGGGAACTAATTTTTTGTCCTTTGCTTACTTCTAAAGTGAGGGAACTTCCTGTGGGAACCAGTACCTGAGCTGTGTGGTTGAGCTAAATTGCTGCTTTGCTGCTGTTTTCCTAGGGAAGGCTTTCTGTGCAGCTCACATTATAATGGTTGACTTTATAGGTACTTCCAGCTCTCCAGAGACCTGGTGCACCTGTGTTGTGTAGACACTCTGGTCTGGGCCTGAGTCTTTTCATCAAACTGCACTCTGTGCAATTCTATATTACTGACCAGTCTCCTCTGAGTGGTCCTATGCTGATTTGGGTTCCAGTCAGCTGTCCTTGCTGTGCCCCAGTGTTCCCCTGGTGGACCCGTCTCCCCAACCGCCCATGCTGCAAACACTTCCTGTGGGACGGGCTGTGCACCAGTCCCTTGTGATGACTGACTGGCCTCTGAGTGGCTCCTTTTTTCCAGTTGTTCTGGCTCCTCACTCCTGCGTGGGTCCACAGGAACCCTATCAGTGGTCTTGCTGCCCTGGGGGCCGCCAAGGCCTTCTACTCCGCTGCTGCCTCCAAGCAACTCCATCCAAAGGGCACAGCTGTGGCTTTTGCTGGCTCCTGCTCCATGTGCTCAGCAGCTCCAGCCTTAGAGCAGCCGTGGCATGAAATGCTCAGAGCAGTCTTTTCTTTCTTTCACGGTGGCTTGTCTCACCTTCATGCACTCTGTAGGTTTCTCCTCCTCTTCCCCTGAGCTCCAGCCTATGAATATTATATTTTAAAGATCCATGATCTTTTTAAGCTTATAAATATTTGTTTATTATATTATTTTAAAAGGTTTTTTTTCCCCACACAGCCAGATGAGCATGTTGATATTGAGCTCTCATTTTCTCTTACTAGGGCCCATACATATTTCAACTTTTTTTTTTAATCTCACTTCATTAAAAGAGACTCATATTTACTTACTGTGTTCCATAGCATGGTGCTTCATTTATTAATATGCTACCTTTATTAGTATGTTACCTTCTTTATTAGTGGTATTGGACCCTACATTGTTTTGTGCCTTCCTTCGTTCCACATGTTAACCAATTCCTTATATTTGTGTCATAGAACCATGGCCCTGGCTCCTCAGAGTAAAGCTCTTCCCTCAGCAGAAATGAAAAATTCCCTTGTTGGTTATTCCAGTTGCTGGAGCAATAGCTAGATGGCTTCTCTACACCCTGCCATCACTGTCCACTTTCCTACATTTGATCTAAAACTCCCAGCTTCCCCTGACTTTCTGACTGGGAATAGTGGCAGTACCTGCTCCAATGAAGAAGGAAGTGAATGATTTTTACAACTTATTTGGCCTGCATTTGTTCTATTGCTTCATTCTCTTACAACTTACAACCCTCAAAAGGCAGTAGAGTGCCGGGGCGCTTGGGAGTGCGGTGGCGCTCCTGCCCAGGGTTCAGATCCCATATAGAGACCGGTCTGCTCACTGGCTGAGCGCGGTGTGGGCGCGACACCGAGGGTTGTGATCCCGTTGCCGGTCACGGTACGGGCACGACACCAAGGGTTGCGATCCCGTTACCGGTCACAAAAAAAAGACAAAAAGAAAAAAAAAAAAGGCAGTAGAAAAGTTTATTAGTGCAGTGTCTGACAGTTCAGAAACTAATAACCCAACACAGTGATGTCCCCTCCATTGATTTATCCTTGTGGCAGTTTGAATTTTCAAAAAATTTCCACAGCTATATTTATAGTCTCAAATGTCATTTTAGAATCTTGTCACCCCTAAACAAGAAGTGAGGTCCATCTCCCATCTCCTTAAACCTAGGAGGGCCTTGTGACTGCCTCAGTGGGCATAATGTGGTGGAATTGACACTGAGTAACTTCTGAAGTTAGATTATAAAAGGCAACCCTCACCTTGGGAACCCTGAGCTTCTCCGTAAGAAATCCAGCTACCCTGAAACTGCATTCTGGAAAGGCCCAAGGAGTTATCACATGGAGAGAGAAAGAGGAAGAGAGAGAGAGAAAGGGAGATCAAAGGAACCCCAGCTATTTCAGCTCCCAGTTTTGCATCTTCTCACCCTCCTGATGAACAAAGGCTGGAAGCTGGAATCCTCTGAAGGCTTCTGCACTGAAATGCCTGTCATGTAGCTTCAGGGTAGCTCCAATTGATGCTGGGTGAGCAAAGATGAGCTATTCCCTCCATCCTCTGCCCAAACTGTGGATTTATGAATAAAATAAATGTTGTTTTAAGATGCCACATTTTTGGAGGGGTTTGCATGCAGGAATATATAAGGATAACACTCTCATTATCAGAGTTCAGTCCAGAACTATTATTTAAAGGCTTTTATGTAAAAAAAAAAAAAAAAAAAAAAAAAAAGTGGAAAGTTGAGATTCCAGGTGTGTTCTTGAATGGCAGAGTGTGGAATGGCAAATCAGAGAGTTTAAAAACCTTTGTGTTGAGGCTACTGTGTGAAAATAACACAGGGGATACTTTTTCAGGGCTTTTGGGAAGCTGGAGAAGGAATAATTAAAGTGGTCCAGAAGAAAGAGAAACATGTGACAGGCTATGCCTGGTACCTTGATACAAGAGGCAAGGGATGACCATTCTTTTCCTGTACATGAGTATCATGGTCCAGATTCTCCCAGAAGGAATTCACTACCCCACCCCCCCCAGAAGAACATGAAAGCCCTTCTTTTCATAGGACATGATTCTTCTCACAGTAAAGAAGATCCCCCTCTCTCCTCTCCTCTGCAGCTTCCTATATATCTAGGGCATTGGGTCATTGTGATCTGTAGACAGGTGGGCGACTGTCCATGGTGCTGCCCCAGGATTACTGTGCCTTTTGAATGCTTCTGGCTTTGAACCAGGTTTTGTTCCTTTGCAGGAACTCACGTCTACGGGATCCATGATTTACAAAGACAAAGGCATTCTAGATCTTTAGATGATGGAGAATTTTTCACTAGGTTTCTTATATTTATTGTAGGATGTAATATAAAGAACAGTCTAAAAAGGAAGATGGTCATTTGTTCTTTTCTTTACTGTAGTGCCATGGGGATGCTTCTGTGTGTGTGTGTGTGTGTGTGTGTGTGTGTTTATTTTTCTCAACAGAGCAAGGACTAAAGCTCTCCTACAGGGTTTTGAGGTATTTTACTCATTGACAATGTAATAGATCCCTTATATGGTACTCTCAAGTTATGCTAATTAGAAATTTCTTTTGCGTGTTTCATTAAATATTTTAGTTTGAAGTAACTGGATGTTGGCATAAACATTCCATGTGCCACTGTCCCGGAAAGGGGAGGCTGGCAACCCTTGGGTAGGGAGCAGGACCAGAGTCTGGGACAATCCATTGGAGGGTCAGTTGGTCTACTTTCCCTGTTTCCTGACCCATTTCTTCCTTCCCCCACCCCCACCATGCCTCTCTCCAGGCCTCTTTTATTGATGTGCAAGATCATAAGTGGAGGGACAAAGGGAATGGCAATCGTAGGTCCTGAGGATTCTCCCTCCTGTCATGTTTCACAGCTTCCCAGGCGATAGGTGAGAGGTAGGGGGTGAGAAGAGGGTTGCATGTGACACCAGACCTGTGTCTGGATCCAGCCTCTGGCTCTTGATTGCTGTGTGACCTCACACCAGTCACCAAGTCACTTTTTTTCCTCATCTGTGGAATGATAACTCAGCCCGCAGGACATTGTTATGAGGACTAAGTAGGATGGTACTTGCATGTTAGAAAGAATCTTTTAAACTACAAAGCACTCTCCTAATGTAGGGTTACTCTCTTCTGCGGGGGCCCCAAGGAGACATAGAAGTTTGTAAAGGGATGAGTCCAAGGCACTACCGAAGTCTGTGGCAATGAGGGGACAGATGGGAAGGGAGGAGAGAAGTCCCAAGAAGCAGAGGAAATCCAGACCAGGGTTCCTGCCCAGCTGGGTCTCATGGGGCTGGCCCAGCAGAGGGAGAAAAGATGCTCACCTGGAGTTGGGTGATACTCTGAGGTGGCAGGCGAGGCTGAAAGCTGAGAGCAGAGGCGCAGTTGTCATAACAGTCGCCATGTGCCAAGCATGGGCTAAATGCCAGACACTGTGCTAAGGTGTCACGTGCTCATTTAATTCTCACAGCCACTCTACAAGGCAAGCATTACCATCATCATGTGCAGACTGGAGTATGAGCTTCTGATAGGTACAAGAAACGTCTACAACTCTCACAGTCAGAAAATGGCAGAATCGGTAATCAAATCTAAGGTTTGCAGACTCCTAAGCCCCTGTCAGCAAAACAGAGATAAGATTTTCTGTTTTGTTTGGTTGTTTGTTTTTTCACGGATTTTTAATAGCAAGGAGGGGAATCAGAGGAACTTACTGTGAGGCAGACCCCAAGCTAAGGTATCAAAGAACCAGGGTGAGCAAAACAAAGTGGGTGGGAGATAAGTCAGAAAGGAGTCTGTGTGGGCACCAGAGACAGACACAAACTATTTTCCCTGTGCAATGGCCCAAGATGGGCTGGGCACATTTTAAGGACTGGGCACAGAGCAACCTCCTGCAGCCTGTTTATGTGAGGACCAGAACGTCTTCATCTCGGATCTACTAGGGCTCTTCTTTTCCTCTTTTCACTGTAATTGTTAGAATTAGTGAATGGTGGAAACCAGCATTTGCCAAAGTGTGTTCTATGGGACGTTAGTTCTGTGGGGTTAATAGATGTGACTTGGAAAGAAGATTCAATTAAATTTACTTCAATTTAACACATTCATTGAACACTCACAATGAGCTGCGAACAGCAAATTCAACCATGAACAATATAGGCAAAGTTCCTGTTTTCATGGAGCTTGTAGACTACTAATCAAGTAAACTTGGGAAATGTTACACCAAAGTAATATAGGTATTTTTTTCACTGCAATCATTTCAGGCTTTTATTATGCTAACATGCATTTGGCTTTCTAGGAGGGGGGCAGAGTATGCAGCATTCCAACAAAATACCTGGCCACGGAATCCTATTTTACTTGCCATAAAGGCTCTTCTTGTGGCACCAGGGCTAGTATTCTGCAGAACAAGCTTGGGGGTAGAGTGATAAGCACCCCTTCCACCTCCCTTTCACTACCATATTGGTAGTGGGGTCAAACGCGAGGTTGTGTAGCACATAAGCCCAGACCGTGGGATTCAGGAGCTGCAAGTATGGGGGATGATGGCCCTATTTGTGGATGCCAAGTGACGGCTGCCTCTTGACCCTGAGCTTGGTGGAAAGTCAGGGCAACCTGGAAACTGCCATAGGCAAACCCACGGGAGGTGTGTGCTTCTCTAAGGAGGACTGAAAGCCTTACAGGGCCAATGGTGTAGCAGGAGAGGGAGGAATAGAAAGTGGGACCGAGGGAAGGGGAAAGTCCTTGGTTCCTCGGCCATAGGAGAGGGGGAGGATTTCTTGTCAGTGTTATGGGAGGACCAAGGTGGCAGCTGCACTAGCGTGAGGGTACAGCATGTCCTGTCTTATGGACATAAACAGAAGTGCTCGCAGGAGCCAGCATGAGGCTTTGTATGCCAGCTATTAAAGTTTACCACTCAGGCAAATAAGCCAGAGGAAAAGTGCTGACAAATGGCTAGCATTTTTTTTTTTTTTTTTTTTTACCCCTTTTCCAGGAAGATATTTTGGTCTTGGTTACCCTCTGTGTTTTTCCTCTCTCTGATCTCTCTTGGCCTCACGCAATATCCCCTGCCCGGGCGTTACATAACCGGCTGGCCCGCAGGGAACACCCAGACAAGAGGCCATGACAGTTGGACAATGGGCGGGCAAAGGCCGCCCTGAGAAAACAGAGTCATTCACAAGCTGTGTGAGAGGCGGCTCTGTTCCCCGCTTGGCTCTCTGGTAAATGAAGTGCGCTGGGGACAAAGAGGGAAACTTTACACTTTAGCAATTTTCCCACAGTGGCAGGCTCACAGAAAAAGAAAGCGCTAGTTGGCTTAGAAGAGAAAAGGCAACTATATCCATAGACTTTCTCCTCTCTCCTCCCCCGGATCATTGTCTTGTGCCCAAACCACAGAATAACCTCCCAGGAAGGGAACCACAAGGGCTACACTTGCTCTGGGTCTAAAACGGCAGAAGCCAGAGAATATGCACGGTCTGCCTTCTGCTTCTGTCTGTTTTCCTCACTGCTCCATTAGTTTTCCTTTCTGAATCAGCTTCTAGTTGACCTCTGACCTAGCTCACCACTTTGCGGGGAAAGAATGTTATCAGCCACGATGATCACTCTGGGAGAAATAACGTCTTCCCCAAGTCCAGATGCTCAGCAGAATCGGGGAGCACCTTCCTCAAAATAGCCAGCCACTCACCTGCTCCTAGGGGTCCTCAGGGCAAGGACAGGATGGCCACTGCTCAGGGCCGTGTGCCCCATCAGGCCCAGAGAATACTCAGCTGTTGGGTCCAGGGACTCATCGCATGGGAATCTATACTGCAGCTGTAGATATGGTGCTACCTTGACTTATAAACCACAAAATGCTGAAGATTTAATCAAAAACTGTCCTGTTATGGGTGTTTTATGTAAGACTAAATTTTATGCCAAAATTGTATCAAATAATCTTGTATACTAAAAACAATCCCTGAACCCCAGCAATGACCTACTCATATATTTAAAGAGATATAAAGCTTTTGTCCACCTTATCTATTTAAAGAGACTTTGGGGTCCATTGTAGAGCTATTTGACCCATCGCACTATTGCAACCACTGAAAATTCTCCTGTAATCTTCAGGTGCAGAGTAGATCCTGCTGTGGGGTAAGTTATAAAATTATAAGGTATAAAGACCCCTCTTTAATCACCTGAAATCGTATCTTCCTATCTAGGACCAGAGGGATTCACAGGATAAAGAGGGAAGAGAATCAGGTGGTATAAAATATTTTCTGAATGATAAAAGGGCACTGATGAGATCTAGTCTGAGAATATGTGGACATATAAAAAAGACTTGGATTTGCCAGTTCAGCTTCATCCAGGGAGACTCTTTCCTTCCAGGCACCAAGCCTTCTATGTGAACAGGTGCCAGTGGCTGAAGAATACAGTGGTTATATACTTTGGAATCAGACAGATGAGCCTAGATCCCAATTTTAAAACTTAGTATCTGTGTGACGTTGAAGAAGTTGTTTTACTTTCTTTACTTTCGTTTCTTCAACTGTGCTAATCATAATGGTTACAATTTTAGAAAGGTGCAAAGGGACAGACTAAGTATCTCTCCTGGGAGGGTTGAAGGAAGCGGCTGCAGGGCACCCTCCATGTGAGGCCATCCTCAGCTGCAAGATCCTGCACACAGCACTGAGCACCCTCACCGGACAGGTGAGTATTTTGAGAAGAATCCTCAGTGGTCAGAGAAAACTTAACAACAGACCAACATCGTTTCATGCACTGGGGCCTGAAAACCACTGCACAAATAACTTAAATGTTACTATTTAATCCTACACTGGCTTTAACTGTATTTTTTAAAGAGAAAGCTTTCAAGTTTTGTCCTTTATGCTTCAGGTATAGATATGTAACATTCACCAAATCTATACGCCTCTCCTAACTGCTGCCTCCACTTTAAGGTTGAGAGAATAATCAAAAGCCCTTGGGCTTGTAGATGATCAAAGAATGGGCACGAGCCATCATTTTTTGAGCACTCATGATGTCCTGGATATCATGCTGGACTTGAGTAGCAAGGGTGCCCACAATAGAGGGAGGGAGAGAGGAGATGAAGTGGGTTAAGTGCTGTGAGGATGAAGGCTAGGAGCCTATGGCAGCACGTGCTAGCCAGAGTGGCAGTGGCCAGGGAAGGCTTTGCAGAGGAGGGATGCCTGAGCTCAGTCTTGGTGAATATGTTAGCCCGGCAAAGGTGTGGCACAGGAGTAGAGCATGTAAGGGCATCACAGGCCAAGACAGCCTGCGTGTCTGATATATTGCAGTAGCTCCACATGGCTGGATTACTGGAAGACGTGGTGAGATGGGAGATGGTAGATAGCACATAGGAAGGCAGAGGCCAGATCTCCATCGTACTCCTCATCAGCCCCGAGACATCATTTCTCCCTCAACAATGCCTTCTGTAGAGATCTCTGCTGCTCTAACAGCGTCTGCTGCTCTCAACAGGTACTGATATTTTAGACCTTCAAACAGAATTGTAAAGCAGGAAAAGTTACCCATGGATAACACCTTACGCATTTTTATATCAGTAGTTCCCATAATTGCCCTGTTCTCTCCAATTTGAAGAGAATTGTTCAGGCAATGAAGTTTATGTTTCTACTATTTCTCTTTTCCCTGCTGACCTTTGAAACTGATCTCTGTTGAAAAAGCTATTTTTCATCAAATTAACTAGATTACTCATTGACTAGCCTGTGGACCATAGCTGCTTCTCAAAAGGGCCTCACCTTTTAAGCTTAATGATAGCCGCCATTACTGAACTATTATTATAGGCCTGGCACTGTGCTAAGTGCTTCTGAAACACATTTATTCAATCCTCCCAGCAAATCAGTGAGGGAGGTACTATTATTATTTCCAGTTTACAGATTAAAAAATAAAGTTTGATAAAGTAACAGCTTATAAATGGCAGAACTGGGATGCGATCTATTTGATTCCAAAAATCTCCACTCTTTAGCCAATTCACTCCACTGCTATTATAAAATGCTTCTGAGAACAACTTAAAACAAAGATTATGGGAGTTGTTTCACAAAGGACAACCAAGTTTTTGAACCAGAAAACACTTTTCCCTTGCAGAAAGAACCCAAGAAAGTAGCAAACAGCCAGTGTATGTTTCAGAGCGTGACGGGGGAGATCCAAAGTCAGCAAAAACCTTCTCTTGGCCACGTGAAAGTCAGAGTTAAAATACCTCTGAGGAATTCTGATGACAATTGTCTGTAAAATTCCCATTCTTTAGATAATAATGTGTCAATACTGGTTTGGTAACTGTAACAAATGTACTGTATCCATGGGGAAAACGAGGTAAGAGGTACATGGGAACCCTGTACTATCTTTGCAACTTTTTTGTAAATCTAAAATTGTTGTAAAAAATAAAACTTTTTAAAAATATAACTTACCAAAGCCACGTACTTATTCCAAAATTTATTCTTAGAAACTTCCAGAAATAATTGATTTACTATATATAAGATTATGACCTAGATTAATCTGAGCAGTAATTATTAATGATTATAGTTTAGTGCAAAATTTCCAAGATTATATACTGGAGTGTTTGAATATCTCTAAATCTTAAGATATACATATCAGTGATTCCTTTTTACTTTATAAACAAAGCATGATCAGCATCTTTGGGAATTGTAGCCATCTACAATGTTCTGCATGTTCCTGACTCAGCCTTCTTTGTCCATCTCTTAAGAGTTGTTGAATTGTCATCACACTGAAGAAAAGGCTTCCAAAGGGCTGATCTCATGAACTCAGGCTGACAGGCTCGTCAGTCATTTTACTCCCTTCATTCTCAGACATATGGAATGTTTTCTGCTGCTAAGCACACCATTCTAGTTGTGTTCCACTGGGGGACGTGGTTGATGTAGCCTCCATGCCTCAGTTGGACTGCTTTCCCTGTTATCTGCCTGCCCGGTATCCCCACCACCACTCAGATTAAGGGGAGCATGTTTTATGGAAAAAGCCACTTCCCCTACTCAAGATTACTCCATTTGATTCTCATTCCCTTTCTTCAGGAGATCTAAGGGTCTGTGCAGGGAGGCTCCTTGCCCAAAGCTGCAAAGACGGCAAGAGGCCAGCCGCCCACAGCAGGCAAAGAGAGAAAGGTGCTCCAAAGGGCTTGGTTCCCAGGGTCCTGTCCCAACCAGACCAGTACTCTCTTATTTTAGGTAACGATGTAGAAAGGCTAGTCAACATGAGTTTAATTATTATCCAGAAAGCCAGCAGGAGCTGATGAGCTCACTCACAGAGTACACTAGATTCCAGGAGCAGGGATTTTTATCCCCCTGTACCAGGAGGGTTGGACAGAATGAAAGAATCCACGCCTTACCAAATTCAGACCCACATATCATTTCCCAGCCAAAGTCATCTTGAAGCACAGTGGGGAGCAAAGCTTCCTTAAAGAAGGGGGTTAGGAGCTGGTTCCTCTATTTAGGTTCAGACAGTGGGAGGGCAGCTGATCACTTTCACAGCATGGTTGCAATGCAGTACTTGGTAAAAATAGTTCTCAGGATATTTAGGGTTCTCTCTCCTTGTCATGGTACTTAGCAGGGTACTCCCATAAATTCCTTCTCTTATCTGGATTCAGGAATCTCTTGACTAGTCCTGCTATAGACTGGGATCTAGAAAAGGCAATTCCTTTTTTGGTCTGAGGATTTTCAAAATGCCTGTGCAAGGAATGTGAAGTTGTTATCCATTTTCTGGAATGAGATATCTACATCAATTACTAGGTCAAGCACTTTGATCATTCAGAGAGAAAGAGTTGAACAACCCTCAGGTGCCTTAGCTTGTGAGGGGCCCCTCCAGCATTAATGGGGAAAGAGGTAAGGGCCAGGAGAGGGGACTGAGCCCCCAAATTCCAGTCCAACACATCACTCATGGGGCAATCTTGCCAAACAGTGAAGGGTTTCCCATTCACCCTTTATCTTGCAACATGCAAGAGGTGAAGGTGTTCAGCCATTCTCCAAAGCTAGAATAGTTTCCCTTGGAAGCCTTGTGCCTTCTGAAGTGATGTAAGAAAATGAAGGGAAACCAGGATGTTCCAGGCACTCAGCATAAGTCACATAGCCTCCAAAACACCAAGCTATACCTTCAATACAGATTTTTTTCTGACTCCAAAGTTCAGCCCCTTCTACCAGAGATGTGAGCCCCTCCCATGAGGGTATGATCAGTTACGGCTGCTGTGAGGAAAATGCAGACAGAATGGCCAAGCTCCCTCACCTCATATCCGGCTGAACATGACTGAGAATGTCTGTCGTAAATACATCACGTAAGAGTGGTATGTGCACATGTGTTCCTTGGCTGTCTGACTCTAGTATAAAAGAACAAATCTGATCTACTGTGGGGAGTGAACTCGCATCTGAATAAAGCATGTCAGCCTTGCCAGAGGCTCCCAGGATCTTTCCAATTACCAAGCTCATGACCTGCATCTGAGGGGTTTGATGGGCAGTCTGCATATGAGGGGTCTGTGACCCGGTCTGCACAGGACAATGGGTTTGAAGGATTTGTGACCCAGCCCAACAGCTACCAAAGGGAGACAACAGAAGCCCAGTGCTGAACAGATGTGAATGTATAAACTCCTAAACATTGTCAACACTAAGTAGTCTGGGACCTCATTACAGATGTAAGTATAACAGTGCCAAAAAGTTGATATTAATATTTAAATCCTCTAGTACACTTGTGGTAGGAGCCACTGAGTATTAGCCCTGTGATGCAGAAAGTAAAAGGAAAGCCCCGAGAATTCAGCTCATTTATCCAAGTCCCTGACACACCAGAGGAAAATCTCCTATAAATTCATTTAGGTGGTTTAGGGCTGAGAGACATGCCCAGAATCCCTAAATAGAAATAAGTATTAGTCATCAGAGTGGTGTGGTCAGGCTCTCTCTGGCCAGGAGGTCATTTCCGGCTCTTGGAGCTACGTACTCGGCTATAATGTCTAAACAGCCAAAATGAATTATTCACTTAAGAGGGTGAAAAACACCCAACTCCCCTGCATTAGCAAATGGTGTTTTCCAGCATAAAATGCCCTAGTCACTTGGAATCTGATCAAAGTAAACTCCTCATCCTGACCCACCCATATGTCTGTTCTAGAAGGGAATAGAGAGAGGGAAATCCCCAAACAAATGCAAAAGCAGCTTGTCAGCCACAGAGAGAGTGCACGGCCCTCCCAGGGCAGGTCTGCTCCAGGTGAGACAGGATTTCAGGAAGGCTATAGGTGATAAGTGGGTCAAGGAAGGGCTTTCAGTGGCAGCTCTGTTTGGTCCTGGGCCTGAGTGGGGCTGTGGCTTACATAACAGCTTGGCAGGGTGACCAGCCAGGCGGAAGCATGCGGGTTTCCAGCAGCGTATAATCATCTTTGATTTCTCTGTTTGCTCAGCAGCTTTCATGTGGTACGGAGGCAGCGGTGCTGGAGGAGGGGCAGGATTCCAACACACTGCAGTCTTCTGTTTCCTTCTGCAGAACAAACAGCTCCAAACAGGTCCCCACAGGCAGGGGATTGGCAAGTGCCACACAGGTCCCGTGGCAGTCTGGGGGAGGAGCTGTCCTGGAGCCTGGTCCAGGCCTAAGAAGGGTGAAGACTGAGCTAATGTCAGGTCCTCACCAGGGCCACAGAAGGCCGATGGGCTGCAGGAGGTAGGGGTCATGGCTGCTGGCAACACGTGATGCTGTTGGTCCTCTTGGCTGTGAGGGTTGTGGTGTCCCCTTCTGATTACAAAGGCCACTGAGTCCCATGCCATATCTATCCAGAAAGGCAGTTTTTCAGGCCTTGTGTCTTACAAACCAATACTTCCTCTATGTACCAGGCTGACCATACTGGAGTCCTGGGCATGTGGGAGCAACCAGTTTGGATGGTGACATTTCACTTGATTAAAAGGACAGATTTCCAGCTTCTTTTGATTCTTATTCACCTGCAGTTGGGTAGCAGCTGTTCCTCTTCAGAGTGGGCACATAGTCTTCTATTGCCCTATTGTCTTATCCCTGGAGATCTCTTCATTTACTTACTCTTCGTGCCTGGCTCTTGTAGACATTTTTAGGATGAATTCCCTGCTCTATCCTAACTGTAATCATTTGATATTATAAAAATCTGATTAATTTTCTGATTCTCCCACTAGACTGTAAGCCCCTTGGAAAGGGGCCCAAACTGATCATTCGTTTATTCATTCAGCAGTTATCTATGGGGTGCTCACCTTGGACAGAGTGCCAAGTGCTAGTCATTTTGTTAAGAATATAGTCCTCATCACGAAGGTTCTATTGCCTGGCTCTTAGCGCATGCTCTATATACGTGTTTACATCAAATTAATAAATGAATAATTCTTCCTGCATACAGACTGTTGTTGATCTTGGCAGTGTGGTTCTGTTACCACATATTCCCCCACTCTCAACCGTATAAACAGGTTTACTGGCAGGATACACCTTGTTTTGCAGGTGATCAGCATTAACTTGTGTAATGTTATGCTCGGAATTCTCTCTATTCAGATATTTTCTAACCCCCAGCTTGCATCTCTGGCCTCATTTTTTTGCTACTCCCCACCCTATCCAGCCACACTGAACTGTTTGTATGACATCCCTGCACTCACTTCACTCCTGAGGCCTCTGTGCCTTTGCTCACCCTGTCGCCTCAGTCTAAAACGCCCTTAATCTTGTCCTTTACTTTGTCTCATTACACCCCTCTCTTGGCCAGCTCCCAGTCACCTCATAAGACTCAGCTCAGGCATTGCCTTCCCAGGAGCCTGCCCTGGTCCCTCCAGGCTGGGTTTGGGTTCCCTCCCCTCTGTTCTCATTTTCTGTGCAGATGTTGTTTGAGTCTGTTTCCATTACCATGCTGCAAGGCCCCTGAGGCAGGGACTGGACTTGCCATCTCTGTGTTTTCAGAGCCAAGCACATAATAGGAACTTTAAATATACAGGGAACAATTCAGTCATGCCTGCAAGTGAAACCCTAGGCAGGCCCAGCCCCTGTTTCAGCACCATGTCGGTGCCCACACCCCCTCAATTTCCACACACCCCTGCAGAGTCCAGAATATTGGCCAAGGCTCCAGTTGGATTCGTGCTTTGTACAGTCTGTCTCTCTGTTGACATAGGAAGTTCTTTCCCATTATAATTACTACCCATGCTCTGTGTGTTTTCTCAGGTTTTCAGTGTTTGAATACATGAAATTCCTTTGCTCTTCATAGGAAAACAGTGCCATCTGTTCACTAGATGAAAATTCTAGAAAGCTTCAGAAGAGCAACCAGGTTTTACTGCAGAACAACCCAGATATACTTCAGTGAGATTCTGGGTAGGAGGCAGATAAGATTAGGGCAAGAACAATTTAGCATTCTTCATTTTGTATGATTTCCCTCCCCCCTGCCTTTGATTTTAAATTCCAGATTTTTTTTTTCAGATTCATTTCAATGAGATCTATGTCCCCATGAAAACTAACGTCCTTCTTAGATTTCGGCCTAGCAGCCCCAAGGGCAACAGTATCTCTAGGAATTCATGGTTCAATCCTATATATCAAACACCCACAAAGCACTTGTGTCTGCTGTATACACGCCTGCTGACAGGCAGCTTGGTGTTATGGAGATCAATAAGACACTCAACAAGGCTTACCTCGTGGGCGGCTGAAGAGAAGGCACACATGCAAATCACAGCAAGAAGAGTCAAGTTGAAACAAGTGATGTGATAAAGGTCAAGCCAATTGCTGTGCAAAAGTAGGAGGGGGCAGCTAATTCTGCTAGCATCATCCCCTACCTAAGACCATTCAATAGTTCTTCATTGTTTTTAAGGTGAAGTCCAGGTGCCTTAATATAGCATTCAAGGTCTTCTGTGATCAGGTCTGACTAGTCAGGCCCCAGCCTCCTTTGTCTCTATGGTGCCCACATACCCACACTCATGCTCCAGCCATGGGAATGCATTGTCCCCAGAGGAAGCGTGCTTTCTTTCACCTCTCTCAGCATTTGCAGTTCTCTTTGTCTAGAATGACCTCTGTTTTTTCACCCCAACTATTAGATTTAGCTAAGATATCTAGCCCTAGGAAGACCTCTCAGACTGAATTAGTTATTTCTTCCGTGTAGTACCTTAGCATCCTGTGTACACCTTACTATCTTCCATGACTAGCTACCTATCTTCTCCACTAGACTGTGAGCTTCATAATAACAAGGACTGATATTCCTCTCTGTAGCCTCAGAAAATAGTAAAATAGGGCTGGCCCGGTGGCGCACTGCGCTAGTGCGCCGCTTGGGAAGCACGGTGGCGCTCCCGTCGAGGGTTCGGATCCCACATACAGACCGGTTCCCGCTCACTGGCTGAGCGAGGCGCGGGGGCAACACCGAGGGTTGCGATCCCGTTGCCGGTCCCGGTCCGGTATGGGGGCAACACTGAGGGTTGCAAACCGTTGCCGGACATGGAAAAAGACAAAAAAAAAAAAAAAATAGA
>NW_007726425.1:40831-44764 GCF_000696425.1 Galeopterus variegatus | reverse complement strand
GCCGGTCCCGGTCCGGTACGGGGGCAACACTGAGGGTTGCAAACCGTTGCCGGACATGGAAAAAGACAAAAAAAAAAAAAAAATAGTAAAATAGAAGGAACCTAGTAATATACAATACATATTGTTAAACCTTAAAATTGTCAAATAAATACTGTGATAATCAGAGAAGTCTTTGTGGCAAAATCCTAAAAAATGAATTTTACTGTAATTGATGGAGAAAGGCAAAGATATTTCAAATTGAAATAATTAACTTATCTGGACACATTTCAAAGAGCTCAATAAATATTTATTGCCAGTTTAGGAGATTCTTATAAAGTTACCCCTACCCTATGATCCAGCAATTTCACTCCTAAGAATTTACCCAAGAGAAATAAAAACATATGTTCACAAAAAGACTTGCACAAGAATGTTCTTGGCAGCTTTATTTGTAACAGGCAGAAACTAGAAACAACCAAATATTAACCAACAAGATGGTGGGTAAACAAACTGGAATATTTATACACAAAATACTACTCAGCAATAAAAAGGAACAAACTACTAACGCATGCAATAACATGGGTAAATATCCAAAATAAGTTTATTTTTTTTAAGAGGGAGGCAATGTCACTTTATTTTGTTTTGAAACATAATTGATTATACATATTTGTGGGATACAGAGTTGAATATCAATATCTGTGTACAATGTGTGATGATCAAATCAAGATAATTAGCACAAAACATGTTGAGTTTGAAAATGCCAGATACAAAAGAGTACATACTAAGTTATTCTATTTATTTGAAGTTCAAGAACAGATAAAATTAATGTATGGTGGTAACAATCAGAACAGTAGTTGCCTGTTAACTAGGAGGGAGCACAAAGGGACTTTCTGGGATAATGGAAATGTTCTATATCATGACAAGGTGTTGGTAAGACAGGATATACAGTTGTTCAAAATTTTTTGAATAGTATGCTTATGATCTGTGCACTTCACTGGAAGGAAACTTTTTTTTAAAAAGTCATTTCTTTAGTATCTACTATGTTCCTGGTACTCAGTACCCAAATAAAAGCTATTTATGAAAAACCCACAGCTAACATAATTAATTGGGGAAAACCGAAAGGTTTCCTCTACTATCTGGTTCAAGGCAAGGATGCCCTCTCTTACCACTTCTATTCAGTATAGTACTGGAAGTAATAAAAAGAGCAAGCAGACAAGAAAAAGAAAATTATCTCTATTCACAGAATATCCAATCCTTTATGTAGAAAACCTCAAAGACTCCACAAAAAAATCTGTTAGAACTAATAAATGAATGCAGTAGATTTTCAGGATACAAAATTAACATACAGAAATTAGTTGCATGTCTGTACACAAATAATGACCCATCCAAAAAAGAAATCAAGAAAACAATCCCATCATCAAAAAAATAATAAAATAAAATACTTAGGCATAAATTTAACCCTGGAGGTGAAAGATCTGTACACAGAAAACTATAAAACATTGGTGAAAGAAATTGAAAATGATACAAATAAATGGAAAGATAGTCCATGTTCATGGATTAGAAGAATTAATATTGCTAAAATGTCCATACTACCCAAAGCAATATGTAGATTCAATGCAATCTTAATCAAAATTCCAATGGCATTCTCCATGGAAATAGAAAAAAAACAGTTCTAAAAATCATATGGAGACACGAAAGGTCCCAGATAGCCAAAGCAATTCTGAGAAAGAAAAACAAAGTTGGAAGCATCACATTACCTATTTAAAATTAGACTACAAAACTATAGTAATCAAAATAGTACCTGGCATAAAAACAGGTACACAGACCAGTGGAACAGAATAGAGAGCAGAGAAATAAATTCAAGCATTTAAGATATGGTCAACTCATTTTTGACAAGACACCAAGAAGACACAACGGGGTAGGGATAGTCTCTTCAATAAGTGATTCTGGGAAAACTGTATTTCCACATGCAAAAGAATTAAATCAGACTCTCATCTTATACCATACACAAAAATCAACTCAAAATAAATAAAAGATCTAAATGAGACCTGAAACCATAAAACTCCTAGAAGAAAACATAGGAAGGAAGCTCCTTACATTGTCTTGGCAATGATTTTTCAGATATCACACCCAAAGCTCAGGCTACAAAATCAAAAACAAATAAATGGGACTACATCAGACTTAAAAGTTTCTGCACAGCAAAGGAAACAACCAATAAAATGCAAGGGCAGCCTAAAGACTGGGAGAAAGTATTTAGAAACCATATATCTGATAATGGGTTAATAATCAAAATATCTTGGGCCGGCCCGGTGGCGCACTGCTACGGTGTGCCGCCTGGGAGCGCGGCGGCGCTCCCGCCGAGGGTTCGGATCCCACATGCAGACCGGTTCCCGCTCACTGGCTGAGCGAGGTGCAGGCGCAACACCGAGGGTTGCGATCCCGTTGCCCGTCCCCGGTCCGGTACGGGCGCGACACTGAGGGTTATGATCCGTTGCCGGACACGAAAAAAGACAAAAAATAAATAAATAAATAATAATCAAAATATCTAAAGAACTTACACAACTCAATAGCAGAAAAACAAATAACCTGGTTAAAAAATGGGCAAAGAACATATATTAGTCTCATTGCATTGCTTATAACAAAATACTAGGAACTGAGTGATTAATAAAGAAAATGAAATTTATCACTTACAGTTTCTGAGGCTGGGAAGTCCAAAGTCCATCTGGTGGTGGTGACAGTGACCCAGGGGTCTCACATTACAGGATGGTGGAAGCAGAGAGAGCAAAAGGCAGACTCTTCTCTTCTTTTAAAGCCCTCAGAACCACACCCCAGACCATCATTTTCAATGTATTCACTATTGCGTGGTCCTACAATCCAATCACTTCTTCAAGGCTCCACCTTTCAATTACCATAATAGGATTTCCCACCCTCTTAACAGTCACAGTGGGAACTAAGTTAGTAATAAATAAAATTTGGGGGACACAGTTCAAGCTTCAGGGAGTTTTGGGGAACATAATTCAATCCACTACAGAACCTGAATAGACATTTCTCCAAAGAAGACATAAAATGGTCAACAGATATATAAAAAGGTGCTCAACATCACAAGTCATCAGGGAAATCAAAACCACAATGAGATAATCAGGGAAATCAAAACTACAATGAGATGTCCCCTCACGACTGTTAGAATGGCTACTTTCAAAAAGACAAGAGATAATAAGTGTTGGTGAGGGTCTAGGGGAAAGGGAACCTACGTACACTGTTGTTAGGAAGGTAGACTGGTACAGTCACTATGGAAAACAGTATAGAGACTACTAAAGAAATTGAAAATAAGATTACCATACGATGCAGGAATCCCACTTCTGGATGTCTGCCCAAGAGAAATGAAATTACCACCTTTTAAGGATATCTGCCCTCCCATGTTCATTGCAGCATTATTCACAATAGCCATAATATGGAAACAGCTGACGTGTTCATCAACAGACAAAAGGATAAACTGGTGATATATACCAATAGAACGTTATTCAGCTGTACAAGAAGAATACGCTGCCATTTGCAATGACACAGATGAACCTGAAGGACGTTGTGCTAAGTGAAATAAGCCAGAAAGAGAAAACAAAATACTACATAATGTCACTTTTTTCTTTTTTTCTTTCTTTCTTTTTTTTTTTTTTTGGCCAGGAGGTGCTGGCCAGTACGGGGATCTGAACTCTTGACTTTGGTGTTATCAGCACCACACTCTATCTACATGATCTCACTTATATATTAAATCTAAAAAAAAAAAAAGGTTGAATATACAGAAATAGAGAATAAAACAGTGGTTGCCAGGGCCAGAGTTGGAGTGAGGAGAAGGCAGTGGGGAGATGTGGGTCAGATGACACAGGTAGCAGGTATGAACAAGTCTACAGTTAGTAGTACTGTATTATATTTGGGATTGGCTGTGGATTGAAAGTCCCTCCC
>NW_007726425.1:38549-39392 GCF_000696425.1 Galeopterus variegatus | reverse complement strand
AGTACATAAGAAAGGGACTATGAAGAGAAGGGGGAAAAGACCATTTAGATTAGGATGATAAAATTGATAAATTTTTGTTTTGTTTTATTTTGCTCACATGCTTAGTATAAGAAGTTTATCTATGCTATCTACCCTAAGTGATTCATTATGTAGTAGTACATGTATGTATTGAAACAACACACTGTACCCCACAAATATAAATATAAATAAAAGAAATTTGGGAATATAAAAAACAACAACAACAACAACACAAAAAACATCATAACCATTCATGATTTACATGACTTATAGTAAATTGCCATTGAAGAACATGCTGACAAAGAAAAAAGAAAAGCTTTGTGGAACTTGGGCTACAACCTGTGTCACTTAAGGAAGTTCCCATGCTCATAATTTTGACAACTGGTGAACGGAACAGGAATTGATAGTGTTAATCTAATCTTAAGCAACAAAGGGAATGTGCCTCTGGTGACTTGTCCCCAGGCCAGCCCCCACCACTGCCAGAGACTGTGGTCACATCTTCCTGCCATGTGTTCACCAGCCCTCCCTTTCTCTGTTTATTAATGTCACATTGGAGCCAGCCCTGGAGAATGGGGTTGGGAGAAAGGACATGGGTCAGGGACCCAGGACAAATCACATGCAATTTCTCACCTCTCTATAATTTTTATTCTCTAGTGAAGGTCAACAAACAAGGGAAAAATAAATGCAAGAAGGGCACCTTGGGGAGTTCAGGGAAGACGATGGTGCCAAGTGTGTTCTGTGAGCTGTAGTCTTCTCACACCAGTCCTAGCAGGGCAATTGCCTTCTTGCAACACTACAATGTCCCCACTACTTCCTTAGTAGTGA
>NW_007726425.1:37449-38354 GCF_000696425.1 Galeopterus variegatus | reverse complement strand
CCCCACAAATATAAATATAAATAAAAGAAATTTGGGAATATAAAAAACAACAACAACAACACAAAAAACATCATAACCATTCATGATTTACATGACTTATAGTAAATTGCCATTGAAGAACATGCTGACAAAGAAAAAAAAAAAAGCTTTGTGGAACTTGGGCTACAACCTGTGTCACTTAAGTAAGTTCCCATGCTCATAATTTTGACAACTGGTGAACGGAACAGGAATTGATAGTGTTAATCTAATCTTAAGCAACAAAGGGAATGTGCCTCTGGTGACTTGTCCCCAGGCCAGCCCACACCACTGCCAGAGACTGTGGTCACATCTTCCTGCCATGTGTTCACCAGCCCTCCCTTTCTCTGTTTATTAATGTCACATTGGAGCCAGCCCTGGAGAATGGGGTTGGGAGAAAGGACATGGGTCAGGGACCCAGGACAAATCACATGCAATTTCTCACCTCTCTATAATTTTTATTCTCTAGTGAAGGTCAACAAACAAGGGAAAAATAAATGCAAGAAGGGCACCTTGGGGAGTTCAGGGAAGACGATGGTGCCAAGTGTGTTCTGTGAGCTGTAGTCTTCTCACACCAGTCCTAGCAGGGCAATTGCCTTCTTGCAACACTACAATGTCCCCACTACTTCCTTAGTAGTGAATACCTGAACAATTTATTTTCCAATCTAAAAAAGGTGCTGGATATTCTTCTGAATCCTTCAATCATTACAAATTAGGGGGAACAAGGAAACTAACACAAGTAGAAATGAGCCTCTGTTTTGCTACTGACTAGCTGTGTACCTTGGAGAAATCCCCTCTCACTTGAAAAATGAGGGAATCTCTTGTCTTCCAAACCCCTTTCTTCCCCAGGCAGAGCTACACAGAGACACTCTGATTTGGTGGATAAGAGC
>NW_007726425.1:35476-36954 GCF_000696425.1 Galeopterus variegatus | reverse complement strand
TCAAACAGCATGGCAGAGAAGGCAGCAAGAAGAGAAGTAAACCCAGGGAAAGAAAGAGGTCAGCATCCAAGGCAGAAGTAAGTGAGTGGCCAGGGCGATGTGAAACCTGGACGCCAGCTGGGAAGCAGAGCATGAAACCATGTGTGGGAAGTCAGCTTCATAAACTGAAGGACACAGGGTATCTGTTCTGACGATATTAATATCAGGCTGTCCCTTGAGATGAGAGCCTCAGTTTAGGTCTCTTAAACTAAGCCTGGTAAGTGGTGTTTCTTTGGGAGCCCAAATATCACAAAACTTGTCTTCAAGCTGAGAGTCCCTTCCCAATCCTAACCATGTTGGTTAGCTCAAGATCTTTCTAGAAGGTATATTATTGGAAAAAAGTGCTGGAGTCAGAAGTCCTGGGTTTGAGTCTTACCTCTGCTAACGTAGGCAAATTGTTCACATGAAGAGATTCAATTTCTTCATTTGTGAAATGGGAAGGTTCTGACACCACTGTGCCTGCTTCCCTTGGTGGCTATGAAGATGGTCTGAGAACCCATTGAATGAAGGTGAAGGTTGTGCTACTGGAGCCAGGGTTGGCATTTCCATATGCTGTGCTCAGGGCAGGTGTGCTCACAGGTTATGTAACAGAGTGATCAGAACAAAGGCGGTTCTCCCTCTCCCCATCTGTCATCAAGAGCCCAGGGTTGCAAAATGTGGATCTTGTTTCAGAACCTGCTTCTTTAAGTTTTAAGAAACAGGATCCACAGCTTCCCTTCTTGGCGTTAACTCTGGCACCTGCCAGGCCTAAGATTACCCTACAAAGCATACATAGTCCTTGGAAGAATCTTTGACAGCCACTGCCAGTGTCATTACTGCTACCCTTGTTCTCTCCATATCATGAATACAGCAATCAAAGAGGCTTCTTGTGCTTGATGGGGAATTTTCCCAGCACCCAACACTAGGGAGTACGTGCACCAAGAAGGGCTGTTTGGGGTCTTGAGAGCCTGTTAGTTTAGTAATTGGAACACTCGTGGTTCTTCCTGCCAAATGTCCAAAGACGTGACATTAAAGTCCTGCCATTTGGCACTGGTGGCTCAGGGGGTGAGCCCTGCTAGTGTGTGGGGCTGGAGCTGAGGAGCCGGAGGTCACCTCACCCCTGCTCCTGAAGCCATCACCTCTTTGTTCAAGATCATCAGACTCGCATTTCCATGTGAATGAGCCAAGGGAAGAAGTGTTTCTGAGTTTTATGGGTCTTTCATTCTCTTCCTTCTTTAAAAATTGGACCAGAAACCCCAGTCCTTTCATCCTTCTTCCTCTCCCAGGAGTCCTACTGGTGCACATTGCTGCTAATGGGGCCTCGGGTCCTGCCAACTCAGAAGGAAGCACAGGTCCATGCTGCATCTGTGGCCTAATGAGGAGCCCTGAATGGAAATGAGAATCAAACACGCATTGAAAATACTCTCAGTTCTCCTCAGTTGTCCCTCCCCCCCCCCCCC
>NW_007726425.1:21467-34566 GCF_000696425.1 Galeopterus variegatus | reverse complement strand
CACCCGGGGGCAACTCGAAACCCGTCAGTGGGAAGTTCGCTCTACCCTGCACAGGCGCTGGGAACTTTTATTGCCAGCTTTAGCAGAGAAAGAACAGTGTGGGGCAGGTAGCAGAGAAGACATGGACCCCAAGTCAGGAAGCATGGTCCCAGGCCTGGCCCCGGGGCGGGACAGCTGCAGCAACTTGGGGAAGGTTTTCTTTTAGCCTTGGCTCCCTCCTGTGTGAAATGGGGGTGCTAATACATGCTGCACTTGCTCCTAAGCCTGTCGTGAGGATTCCTGAGATGCTGTCTGTGGAAGGGCTTTATCAATTAGGGGCCCATCAGATGTGAGGTATTATTGGATGGTTAAAGGTCTTTTTAGGCAAATGAATTAGTGAAATCTGGAAGTGGTGAGGCTAGCTAAGCAGCTAGCAAATGGGCAAGGTAGACATGAGAGCAGGTACCCCCAAACCTGTGAGGGCAGGCATCACTGAAATCTCCAAGTTTTAGATCTAGTGAATTGGGATGGGAGTAAGGAAGAGTGTTTCTTTTGACAATGATGTGAGCAGGATGTTGACTGGCACTACATGCATGGCGCTTTTGCTCGTCACAAATCATCAGTGTTGGAATTATTTCTTTCTGAGAAGAATCAAAACCTTAGAATCCTTCTCAACCCAATAAGCCAGAGCTCGTATATGAGATGAAATCATGAGATGTCATCTTGGAGCTGATAGGAAAAGGAGTTACTAAGTATTCATCGGTTAGTTGTTGTTGATAATAACCTCAGGCAAGTTAGTTTAGACAAATCCTTGACTACAGAAAAGAAAGAAAAGAGTAACTGATCTTCTCGAGTATATAACCTCCAATGCGACCACAAGGAAATACAGAAAGCTATGTCAATCCCCAGGTGTGCTCTGTGATCATATTTCCTGTCTTGTCAGCAGAAGAGGAAAGAGAGAAATTTTTGACATAAGCAGAAGTAAGTGATAAAAGCTCAAAATATATAAGAATCCTTGCCCATTTGAAATCCAGTTGTCTTCCTAAGTTTACAACTCAGGAAGTTGTTATACGCCTCTGTTTGATAATGATAATCCCTCCCACTGCCTCCATATACACCTGTCTACCATCAGCTACCCCATCTAAACTAGACAGGAGGCTCTGAGTGTCTGCCACAGACACTCAAGTGACCCCAGGCCTTTCCTTCTGCCTGAATCACTATGGTTTATGTCATCTGTGATGAGAAATATAAATGCTGCCACAGCTAATTACAAGAGGAATTGGGCTGAGGCTCTGAGTGTCTGCCACAGACACTCAAGTGACCCCAGGCCTTTCCTTCTGCCTGAATCGCTATGGTTTATGTCATCTGTGATGAGAAATATAAATGCTGCCACAGCTAATTACAAGAGGAATTGGGCCCCGGTCAAGTACGGTTTGACTATGAGGCAGACTGTCTCCTACATGGTGCTGCGAGGAGAAACTCTATGCAGTGTTGTCCTCCATATTAGACAGTGACAATGAAATCACATCCTCTCTCTCGGGGAGCGTGAAAGGTGCTCACAGAGAAGGAGGGTCACAGGAAACTCTGGATCATGTCAAACCATTCTGTTGCTCCCTGCGTCCATACTAGGCCCACTGCGCATTCCATTCTGAAAGCCCTGGAAAGATATGTGGGACCCAGAATGGCTGCAAAACTGCTGAGCACTAGGCCCACTTCCCTACTTCCCTGTGAATTCCAACAATAAACCTCCATCACTTAACATGATCTGGGTGTGTCTCTTTCTTGTAACCTCAAAGAGCCTGACTAATATACTACCCATTGAGAATTCAGAACATCGAAAGATTTCAAAAGTATTTGAGATGTCACCTGAAAACTATAGACTATTATAATTCCACCTTGCAAAATGCATCCAAAATTTTAAACCTCATCTAAAGCAATTGAACATTTGGAAAATCACGTAAGTCATGAGAAACTTATAAATATTGACATACAGACATTTACAAAACACAGTATTCCATAAGGGACTATTTGGTGTTTTGTCACTTGGAGGAATGAACAAAGGCTACTTAGAGGTAACATGATCATGTGGCATGTGTTCAATATTTCCTTTGAAATGTCTACCACACCTGTAACTCCCTTTCCACTTGTACTGGGACACTTGGCTCAGACTTTTAATGTTCTATACCTGTATCTTGCAATACAGATGCAATGGCTGGTTCCCATGATTCTAGTCTATGTGTTCTCCAACCTGTCCTGCATGCCAGGACACCAATCATCCTTTACAATTTATGTCACTACTTTGGTTAAAATTTCCCTGTGGATGCCCGTTTTCCCTAGTGACTCCTTTATAATCCTCTTTCTGGGTTACCAGGAGCTGTGTCATCCAGCCTTATCCCCTTCCATTCATACCTGCTCCCTTCCCAGTTTAGCCATTTCATCATGAAGATGCTCTGCTCACTCCCCATCTCTGTCCTCACCCCTCCTGCCCCCTTCACTTGGCATGGGCCCCCCATTTATGAGCTTGCTCCCATTCAATCTAAAAACTAACACATGTCCCATCTCCTACATGAAGCCTTCCCTGATCACCCCCAACCTTCCTAGACCTCCCCCTCCAGGAACTTCACAGAATTTATCATTTTAGCTCACAAACCAACTCTGCCTTGTAGAGTCACCGTTTCTCTGTATAGGCCAGTTTTTTGCTCCTCAACTAGATAACAAACTCCTTGATTTTGAGTATAAGAGAACTATTTTCTCATTGCCATTGAATAAATATCCCAGATGTTACCCACTACCCCCAGGGGTAGCTTCAGAAAGCAAGATCGTATTAGAAATCTCATTTTACCAAAAGGAAAATGGGAAACGTGTATATTTTAATCTCCTATAGTCAGTGTCCAGCCGCCAAAATAAAAACTGGTGAGGCAGTTCTTACCACCAGAAGGGCTGTTAATACTGCTGCTATGAACGATGAATAGGATTTGTAACAAAAGCACTGATACAACATGGTGCCGTTGGGAAACAAGAATTCCCAGAGGCCACACATTAAGAATCAGACTGTATACCAGAAAAGCACTGAACTGGGGTCAGGTGGGCTGGGCAATCTTGGTCCTGCCACTCAATAGATGTATGGCTTTGGTCAAGTCCCTTAAATTCTCTAAGTCCCCCATACCCCGTCTGGGAACAGAGCACATCAGACTAGGCACCTCTGAGGTTTGTTCTGGCACTAGAATTCTGGTGTTCGTTGCTATGCCTGGGGTTATTTCACACTAAGTTAGAAGGGAACATGGGGGCCTATTCAGTGTATTTCGGATTCTGCTGACCACTGTCCTCAGCTATTGGTCTATCTGACTAGAGACGCTGCTTCCCTGGTTACCCAGGGAGAAGCCCGACTGTAGCCCCCCCAACCTTCCTAGACCTCCCCCTCCAGGAACTTCACAGAATTTATCATTTTAGCTCACAAACCAACTCTGCCTTGTAGAGTCACTGTTTCTCTGTACAGGCCAGTTTTTTGCTCCTCAACTAGATAACAAACTCCTTGATTTTGAGTATAAGAGAACTATTTTCTCATTGCCATTGAATAAATATCCCAGATGTTACCCACTACCCCCAGGGGTAGCTTCAGAAAGCAAGATCGTATTAGAAATCTCATTTTACCAAAAGGAAAATGGGAAACGTGTATATTTTAATCTCCTATAGTCAGTGTCCAGCCGCCAAAATAAAAACTGGTGAGGCAGTTCTTACCACCAGAAGGGCTGTTAATACTGCTGCTATGAACGATGAATAGGATTTGTAACAAAAGCACTGATACAACATGGTGCCGTTGGGAAACAAGAATTCCCAGAGGCCACACATTAAGAATCAGACTGTATACCAGAAAAGCACTGAACTGGGGTCAGGTGGGCTGGGCAATCTTGGTCCTGCCACTCAATAGATGTATGGCTTTGGTCAAGTCCCTTAAATTCTCTAAGTCCCCCATACCCCGTCTGGGAACAGAGCACATCAGACTAGGCACCTCTGAGGTTTGTTCTGGCACTAGAATTCTGGTGTTCGTTGCTATGCCTGGGGTTATTTCACACTAAGTTAGAAGGGAACATGGGGGCCTATTCAGTGTATTTCGGATTCTGCTGACCACTGTCCTCAGCTATTGGTCTATCTGACTAGAGACGCTGCTTCCCTGGTTACCCAGGGAGAAGCCCGACTGTAGCCCCACCCTTGGCCTTGGTATTATGTTTCCAAACTGCCGCCTAGTTCCTGTAAAACTCGCCAATTGGCTTACAAGATTTTCTTACACATGTGCTTGTTTCTTTTCAATTGGTTAACCTTGAAGTTGAACCCAATTTTGTTTTGCTCCTTCTGTCCTTAGCTGACTGTTGAACAGTTTAAGACTCTTCATGTTCTTTATTTAGCTGAACTTGGATTGTTCTGTTCTGGGAACTGCACCCCATCACCTCTGGGAACTACGAGGCACACATCTGGTGTTATGAGATTTAAATTCCACAAAGAACATATCAGAGAATGGAGTGGCTGAATGACTGGACTCTAACTCAATGAAGATTTTGTGAAATTTAGAACATTTTTTCTTTTTTCTTTTTGCTTAGCATCCCCCATTCTAACCACAGTAGCTTAAAAGACACACCAACCTCTCAAGCTTATGAAATCTGCTTGGAGAGCATATCAATTCCACTGCCAACATGGATTGAGGGACCCAAAGCATTTAAATCCAAGTCTGGGATGTGAGTGGGTGCTCTTGAGAAGTGCTGCTGGGGACCAGGGGTTCCCGTGACAGTAAACTCAGGGATAGTAAACTTGGGCTTGGGGAAAGGACTGGAAGAGTGTTTGGGCACTGTCAATGAATGAATGGCCCCTGCTTGATTCCAGTGGCATAAGACGTTTTCTTTATTGAATAAAGGATTCTCTTTACTAAAATAAAATAAATAGAAATAAATAAAACTAAGCTTCTGCAGGCAATGAGTCTGTCATTAGGTAATGCTGATTTTTTTTTAATTCAATTTATTTTTTCATTGTACATGTATATGGTCCAACTTGTTGTTTCAATATATGCACATATTGTATAATGATCTAATCATTATAGATTAGATCTGATCATTATAGAACTGTAACTTTGTAACTTCATACCAGCCTACCAACCTTTCCCAGCCTCTCTTCCCCCTTCCCTGCCCTCTGGTAACCGCTATTCTATTCTCTATTTCTCTATTTTTCCCCCTCTCTTTTTAACTTATTTTTCTTAATTGATCCATGATAATTGTTTATATTATGGTGTACAATATGAGCCTCTCTTCCCCCTTCCCTGCCCTCTGGTAACCGCTATTCTATTCTCTATTTCTCTATTTTTTCCCCCTCTCTTTTTAACTTATTTTTCTTAATTGATCCATGATAATTGTTTATATTATGGTGTACAATATGATATTTGGGTACATTCATATTGTGTGCGCTGATCATATCAGCATGCTTAGTACATCCATCACCTCAAACATTTGTCACTTCTTTGTGTTAGGAACATTCAACCTCATCTTGACTACCTATTCAAAGACACACAGTACTTTTTTGTTAACTGTTGTCTCCCTATATTACTATAGAACTCTAGATCCCATTTTTCCTATGTTTTCTAATATTGTGTATCCTCTGACAACTCTCTCCCCATCACCCCTCCCCTATCTCCCCACCAATGTCTGGTAACCACTATTCTACGATCTACTTCTATGAGATTAACTTTTTTAGCTTCCACATATGAGTGAGAACATGTGGTATTTCTCTCTCTGTGCCTGGCTTATTTAACTTATAATTTTCTCCAAGCTCATCCATGTTGCTGCAAATAGCAGAATTTCATTCTTTTTTGTGGCTGAGTAGTATTCCCCTGTGTATATATACCACATTTTCCTTATCCAATCATCTGTTGAAGGACATTTAGGTTGATTCCAACTCTTGGCTGTTGTGAACAAAGCTGTGATAAACACAGGAGAGCAGATGTCTCTTCGACTTGTTGATTTCCATTTTTTTGAATAGATACACAGATACCCAGTAGTGATATTGCAGGATTATATGGTATTCTATCTGTAGTTGTTTGAGAAACTCCATACTGCTTTCCATAGTGGTTATACTAATTTACTTACCCACCAACAACGTATTAGAGTTCCCCTTCTCTGCATCCTCACCAGCATTTGTTATTTTCTGTCATTTTGATAATAGCCATTCTAACTGGGATGAGATGATATTTTATTGTGGTTTTGATTTGCGTTTCTCTGACGATAGGGATGTTGAGAAGTTTTTCATATGCCTGTCGGCCATTTATATGTCTTCTTCTGAAAAATGTCTATTCAGTTCCTTTGCCCATTTTTTATTGGATTACTATTGTTATTACTATTGACTTTGAGTTCTTCGTGTACTTGGGATATTAATCTCTTGCAACATGCATAGGCTGCAAATATTTTCTCTTATTCTGCAGGTTGTCTTTTCACTCTGTTGATTATTTCCTTTGCTGTGCAGAAGCTTTTTAGTTTGATATAATCCCATTTGTTAGTTTTTCCTTTTGTTCTCTGTGCTTCTGAAGTATTATTAAGATTCATAAAGTCCTTGTCCTGAAGTGTTTCCCCTGTGTTTTCATCTAGAAGTTTTACAGTTTCAGGTCTTACATTTTTAAGTCTTTAAACCATTTTAAGTTGATTTTGGTATATGGTGAGAGATACGGGTGTAGTTTCATTCTTCTGCATATGGATCTCCAATTTTCCCAGTACCGTTTATTGAAGAAACTGTCCTCCCCCTCATGTGTGCTCTTGGTTCCTTTGTCAAAAGTCACTTGGCTCTAGGTACATGGGTTTATTTCTGAGTTCTCTATTCTATCCCATTGGTCTATGTATCTGTTTTTGTGTCAGTATCATGCTGCTTTGATGACCATCACTTTGTAGTATATTTTAAAGTCAGGGAGTGTGATACCCCCTGCCTTGTTCTTTTTGCTTAGGATTGCTTTGGCTATTTGGGGTCTCTTATTGTCCCATATCAATTTTTGAATTGTTTTTTCTATTTCTGTGAAGTATGTCATTGGTAGTTTAATGGGTATTGCATTGACTCTGTAGATTGCTTTGGATAGTATGGTCATTTGGATGATATTGATCCTTCGAATCTGTGAGCATGGGATGTCTTTCCATTTTTGTGTGTCTTATTTAATTTCTTTAATTGGTCTTTTATAGTTATCATTGTAGAGATCTTTAACTTTTGTTAAACTTCTCTTTATTGAAACATAATTAATTGTCCATATCTGTGGGATTGAATATCAATCTGATATTCAATGCTGATCTGTACAGCATTGAATATCAATAACTGTGCAATATGTGCTGCTCAAATCAGGATAATTACTATATGCATAATCAATCAAAAACTGCAATCATTTTTTGTGGCCTTTTACCAATTTCTCACTAATTCTCCTCCTTCTCCCCCTTTCCTACCTCTGGTGACCTCAGTTTTGACTTTTGAAAGTTCAATAAATGATTGCGATTGTTGTTTCTTTCTTTCTTTCTCATAGAATAAGTTTGGGAAAATGGACTCTGTTTCAATTTTTTGAAATAGTTTGAAGAGAATTGACATTAATTCCTCTTTGAAGGTTTGGTAAAATTCAGCAATAAAGCCATCTGGTCCTGGGCTTTTCTTTGTTGGGAGGCTGTGAGTACTGCTTCATTCTCATTGCTTGTTTTTGTCCTACTCAGGTTTTCTAGTTCTTCTTGGTTCAGCATTGGTAGTTTGAATGTGTCCAGAAATTTATCCATTTCCTCCAGGTCTTCAAATTTGTTGGCATATAGTTGTTTGTAATAGTCTCTAATCATTCTTTGTAGTTCTGTAGTATCAGTTGTAATGTTTCCTTTTTCACTTCTGATTTTTGTTATTTGGGTCTTTTGTCTTATTTTTTTAGCCTAGATAATGGTTTGTCTATTTTGTTGATCTGAAAAAAACAGATCATGGTCTATCCTTTTTGATTCATTGATCTTTTTTGGGGTCTCTATTTCACTTAGTTCTACTCTGTTCTTAATTATTTCTTTCTGTCTTCTAATTTTGGGATTGGATTGTTCTTGTTTTTCTAGTTAAGGTGTACTGTTGTTTGTTTGATATCTTTCTATTCTTTTGATGTAAGCATTTATTGCAATATCTTCTCTCTTAGTACTGCTTTTGCAGTATCCCACAGGTTTTGGTATGATGTGTCTTTATTTTCATTAGTTTCAAGAAGTTTTTTGATTTCCTATTTAATTTCTTCTTGGACTCATAAGTCATTCAGGAGCATGTTGTTTAAATTCCACATGCCGGTCCTGGTCCGGTACGGGGGTGACACTGAGGGTTGCGATCCGTTGCCGGACACAGAATAAGACAAAAAAAAATAATTGATTGTGGTCTGAAAAGATACTTGAAATGATTTTAATATTTTAAAATTTGTTGAGAATTGATTTGTGATCCAACATGGTCTATCTTGGAGAATTTTCCATGTGCTAATGAGAAGAATGTATGTTATGTCATTGTTGGATGAAATGTTCTGTAGTATCAGCCAGGTTCAGTTGGTCTAAAGTATAGTTTAAATCCTGTGTTTCTCTGTTGATTTGTTGCCTAGATGATATGTCCAATGCTGGGAGGGGTGTTCAGGTCCCCTACTATTATCTTATTGGGGTCTATCTCTTTCTTTAGGTCTAATGGTGTTTGTTTTATATATCTGGATGCTCTGGTGTTGGGTGCATAGATATTTACAATTGTTATGTCTTCTTGCTGGGTATATCCCTTTATCATTATAAAATTGCCTTCTTTGTCTCTTTTTATGGCTTTTAAAGTCTATTTTATCAAGTGGAAGAATAGCTACTCCTGCTTGTTTTGGGTTTCCATTTGTGTGTTATATCTTTTTACATCCCTTCACTATTAATCCATGTGTGTCTTTGCAGGTAAGGTGAATCTGTCTAAGATAGCATATAGTTGGGTCTAGCTTTTTAATCCAATCATTCAGTCTTTGTCTTTTGTGTGTGGAGTTTAATCCATTTGCATTTAGGTTTGTTATTGAATGGTATTGTCTTACTCCTGGCATTTTATCAATTTTTGTCTGGATGTTTTAATATATTTTGTTTCTTTCTTCCCCTTTTATTGTTTGTCTTTGATGCTTGTTTTTTTGAGGTGGTAAAACTTAGGTTTTCTCTCTTTCATTTGCATTTTTGTTCTACCAGTGGGTTTTGTTCTTTCTTGTGTATTTGTGGTAGTGATTATCATTTTTTGGATTCGAGACACAGGACTCCCTTAAGATTGTGTGGTGGTGAACTCCTGTAGTTTTTGTTTGTCTGGGAAATACACTATTTCTCCCTCAGTTCTGAAGGATGGCCTTGCTGGGTCTAGTATTCTTGGCTGGCAGTTTTTTTCTTTTAGTATTTTGAACATATCACATTTTCTTCTTGCCTATAGAGTTTCTGTTGAGAAGTCTGCTGTTAGTCTGATGGGGACTCCCTTTTAGGTGACTTGGCCCTTTTCTCTTGCTGCTTTTAGGATTCTATCTTTGTGTATGGGTTTTGCCAGTTTGAATATAATGTGTATCATTATAAAATTGCCTTCTTTGTCTCTTTTTATGGCTTTTAAAGTCTATTTTATCAAGTGTAAGAATAGCTACTCCTGCTTGTTTTTGGTTTCCATTTGTGTGTTATATCTTTATACATCCCTTCACTATTAATCCATGTGTGTCTTTGCAGGTAAGGTGAATCTGTCGAAGATAGCATATAGTTGGGTCTAGCTTTTTAATCCAATCATTCAGTCTTTGTCTTTTGTGTGTGGAGTTTAATCCATTTGCATTTAGGTTTGTTATTGAACGGTATTGTCTTACTCCTGGTATTTTATCAATCTTTGTTTGGATGTTTTAATATATTTTGTTTCTTTCTTCCCCTTTTATTGTTTGTCTTTGATGCTTGTTTTTTTGAGGTGGTAAAACTTAGGTTTTCTCTCTTTCATTTGCATTTTTGTTCTACCAGTGGGTTTTGTTCTTTCTTGTGTATTTGTGGTAGTGATTATCATTTTTTGGATTCCAGACGCAGGACTCCCTTAAGATTGTGTGGTGGTGAACTCCTGTAGTTTTTGTTTGTCTGGGAAATACAGTATTTCTCCCTCAGTTCTGAAGGATGGCCTTGCTGGGTCTAGTATTCTTGGCTGGCAGTTTTTTTCTTTTAGTATTTTGAACATATCATCACATTTTCTTCTTGCCTATAGAGTTTCTGTTGAGAAGTCTGCTGTTAGTCTGATGGGGACTCCCTTTTAGGTGACTTGGCCCTTTTCTCTTGCTGGTTTTTGGATTCTGTCTTTGTGTATGGGTTTTGCCAGTTTGAATATAATGTGCGTTCTTAATTATTTCTTTCTGTCTTCTAATTTTGGGATTGGATTGTTCTTGTTTTTCTAGTTCTTTAAGGTGTACTGTTGTTTGTTTGATATCTTTCTATTCTTTTGATGTAAGCATTTATTGCAATACCTTCTCTCTTAGTACTGCTTTTGCAGTATCCCACAGGTTTTGGTATGATGTGTCTTTATTTTCATTAGTTTCAAGAAGTTTTTTGATTTCCTATTTAATTTCTTCTTCGACTCATAAGTCATTCAGGAGCATGTTGTTTAAATTCCACGGGGAGTTTAATCTAGGATTGTTACTGAGAGATATTGTCTAATTCCTGGCATTTTATGGCTTTTTTTTAGATGCTTTAAGTATTATTTCTTCCTTTCTTCTCCTTTGATTATTGGTCATCCATGTTTGTGGGGTTTTTTTGAGGTGGTAAGGTTTAGTTTCTTTTATATTTCTCATTTGCATTTGTTTTACTAGTGGGTTTTGTTCTTACTTTTGCATTCATGGTAGTGATTATTGTCTTTTGGATTCCAGGTACTGGACTCCCCTGAGGATTTCTGACAGTACTGGTCATGAGGTGATGAATTCCTGTAATTTTTGTCTGGGAACTATACTGTTTCTCCTTCATTTCTGAAAGATAGCCTTGCTGGGTACAGTATTCTTGGCTGGCAGTTTTTTTTCTTCTTTTAGCATTTTGACTAGGTCATCACATTTTCTTCTTGCCTATAGAGTTTCTGTTGAGAAGTCTGCTGTTAGTCTGATGGGGACTCCCTTTTAGGTGACTTGGCCCTTTTCTCTTGCTGGTTTTTGGATTCTGTCTTTGTGTATGGGTTTTGCCAGTTTGAATATAATGTGCTTCAGAAAGGATCTTCTTGAATTGAATTTGTTTGGAGATCCTTGAACCTTCTGGATCTGAAGGTCCTTGTCTCTCCCTATACCTGGGCAGTTTTCCATTATTATTTCATTGATTAGGTTTTCAATACCTTTTCCTTTCTAATCCTCTTATGGAACACCCATGATTCAAATGTTTGTGCATTTAAGGTTGTCTGTTAGCTCTCTCAGTTTTTCTTCATTTTTTAAATTCTTTTTTTCTTTTTTTGGCTGCCTGGGTTATTTCCAAAAGACTATCTTCGAGATCTGAAATTATTTCTTCCACTTGCTCTAACCTGCTGATTAAGCTCTCAGTTGAGTTTTTCATTTTATTGAAAGAATCCTTCAGTTCTATGAGTTCTGCTACATTCTTTTTTAAGGTATTAATCTCTTTGTAAATTTCTTCCTTCATATCCTGGATGGTGTTTCTCATTTCATTGTGTTGTCTGAGTCTTCTAGTATCTCATTGAGCTTCCTTATGATTGTTGCTTAGAATTCCTTTTTAGTCATTTCAAAGATTTCTTGCTCTATGGTGTCTGGTACTTGAGAATTACTGTATTCCTTTGGTGGTGTCATTTTTTTTCATATTTCTATTATGTCTATGTTGATGTCTAGTCATCTGGTACAGCAGTTGCTTCTTCTATTATCCTGGTGTGGGATTTGAGGAGAAAGACTTCCTCATCTTTCTCCAGGTTCTGCTGGTGACTCTGCTTGTGTCAATACACTTGAGTGGCCAGTGGGCTGCCTGCATAGTGGCTGTGGCTGCTGGTGTGGCAGTGAGCCACTCTTGTGGTGGAAAGTGGCTATGGTGGTACCTGTGGTGGACCACCTGTCAGAACCCTTCTGTCAGTGACAGTGACAGTGGTTGTAGTGGCAGCAGTGGCAGTGGCAGGGTTGATATCCCTGGGTGCACTCCTGTCTTCTGTTAGGCTAGTAAGGCTTCCCATAGCTACTGCCAAGTTCCCTGGGCATGCTCCTATCTTCTGTTGGGCAGGGGAGAATGCCCATGGCTTTCTTTGGTTAAACTTATTCCTAAGTATTTTATATTATTTTTCATTGCAATTGTAAATGTGATTACTTTCTTGATTTCTTTTTGTTGGTGTATATAAATGCTACTGGTTTTTGTATGTCAATTTTGTATCCTGCACTTTACTGAATTTATCAGGTGTATGAGTTTTTTGGTACAGTTCTTACGTGTCTCTGTATATAAAATCATGTCTTCTGCAAACAGGGACAATTAGATTTCCTCCTTTCCAATTTGGATGTCTTTTATATCTTTATCTTTCCTAATCACTCTGGCTAGGNTTTTCATTGCAATTGTAAATGTGATTACTTTCTTGATTTCTTTTTGTTGGTGTATATAAATACTACTGTTTTTTGTATGTCAATTTTGTATCCTGCAACTTTACTGAATTTATCAGGTGTATGGGTTTTTTGGTACAGTTCTTACATGTCTCTGTATATAAAATCATGTCTTCTGCAAACAGGGACAATTAGACTTCCTCCTTTCCAATTTGGATGTCTTTTATATCTTTATCTTTCCTAATCACTCTGGCTAGGACTTCCAGCACTATGTTGAATAGAAGTGGAGAGAATGGGCATCCTCATCTGTTGTGGTTCTTAAGGGGAAAGGCTTTCAGCTTGTCCCATTCAATATGATGTTAGCTGTGGGTTTATCATATATAGACTTTATTGCATTAAGACATTTTCCTTCTATACCTAATTTGTTAAGAATCTTTACAACGAAATGATGTTGACTTTTATCAAATCCTTTTTCTGCATCTATCAAGAGAATCATATTTTTTTCTTTTATTCTGTTGATGTGATGTATTACATTTATTTATTTGCATATATTGAACCATCCTTGCCTCCATGGGATAAATTCCACTTGATCATGGCATG
>NW_007726425.1:0-20549 GCF_000696425.1 Galeopterus variegatus | reverse complement strand
TATTTGCATATATTGAACCATCCTTGCCTCCATGGGATAAATTCCACTTGATCATGGCATGGAATCTTTTTGATATGCTGTTGAATTTGGTTTGCTAGTATTTTATTGAGGATTTTTGTATCTGTGTTCTTACAGATATTAGTCTGTAGTTTTCTTTTATGTTGTGTACTTGCCTGGTTTTGATATCATGGTAATGCTGGCCTCATAGTATGAGTTTGGAAGAACTCCATCCACTTCAATTTTTGAAATAGTTTAATAAGTATTGACTGGTATTAGTTCTTCTTTAAATGCTTAGTAGAATTCAATAGTAAAGCCATCCAGTCTTGGGCTTTTCTTTGTTCGGAGAATTTTCATTACTGATTTTATCTGTTACTTGTTATTGCTCTATTTAGGTTTTCTCTCCCTTCTTGGTTCAGCCTTGATAAGGCATATGTGTTCAGAAATTTACCCATTTCCTCTAGATTTTCATATTCATGGGCAAAGAGTTATTCACAATAAATAGTCTCTGATAATCCCTTGTATTTCTGTGCTATGTGTTGTAATGTCTCCATTTGCATTTTTGATTTTATTTATTTGGGTCCTTTCTCTTTTTCTCTTGATTAGTGTGATTAGTGATTAGTGTGGCTACTGGTTTATCAATTTTGTTTATCATTTCAAAGAACCAGCATTTTGTTTGATTTTTTGTATTGTATTTTTAGTCTCAATTTCATTTATTTGTGTTCTGATTTTTATCATTTCTTTTCTTCTACTTATTTTGGGTTCAGTTTTTGCTTTTCTAGTTCCTTGAGGTTCATTGTTAGGCCATTTATTTGATATTTTTCTTTCTTTTTTAAATGTAGGCATTTATTGCTACAAACTTTCCTGTTAATACTGCTTTGGCTCTATCCCATAGGTTGTGGTATGTTGTGTTTCTGTCTTCATTAGTTTTAAGAAATTTTTTATTTCCTTCTTAATCTCTTCTTTAATCCATTGTCATTCAAGATCACGTTGTTTAACTTCCATACATTTGAGTAGTTTTGCAAGTTCCTGTTGTTATTGATATCTAGTTTTATTCCATTATCATCAGAAAAAATACTTGATATGATTTTGATTTTTTTGAACTTGTTGAGACTTATTTTGTGGCCTAACATATGGTCAATCCTAGAGAATATTCCAATGTGCTGATGAAAAGAATATGTATTCTGTAGTTGTTGGATGAACTGGTCTATACATGTCTATTAGGTCCATCTGGTTTATGGTGCCATTTAAATCCAATCTTTCCTTGTTTGTTTTCTATCTCAATGATCCACCCAATGCTAAGAACAGGGTGTTAAAGTCCCCAACTATTATTGTGTAGGTGTGTATCTCTCCCTTTAGATCTGATAATAGTTGCTTTATATATGTGGGTGTGTCAATGTTGGGTGCATATATATTTATAATTGTTATGTCCTCTTGCTATACTGATCCCCTTATCATTATAGAGTGTCCTTCTTTGTCTCATAGTACAGATTTTGATTTAAAGTCTGTTTTATCTGATATAACTATAGCTACTCCTGCTTGCTTTTGTTTTACATTTTCATAGAATATCTTTTTCCATTCCTTCACTTTCAGTCTATGTGAGTCTTTGTAGGTAAGGTGTGTTTATTGCAGTGATCATATAGATGGGTCATTTTTTAAAAAAATTGAGCCAGTGTATGTCTTTTTTAATTGGAGCATTCAATCCATTTACATTCAAGTTATTATTGATATGTGAGGTCTTACTCCTGTCATTTTGTTGGTTGTTTTCTTATTGTTTTGTGTATTGTTTGTTCCTTTCTTCCTCTCCTAATGTTTATCCTTACAGTTTGGTGGTTTTCTTTACAGGTAAGGTTTGATTCCTTTCTTACTGGCTGCCTCACTGGGAATGCAGTTGCTGGATTGATTCTCAGGCTGGGAGTGTGGGCTTATGGCATTTCAGTGTCTCTGGGACTGGTTTGCCACTGACAGGGTCACTGTACTGCTTCTCTGCCCAGGGTGGACCTACCAGGGGCATGTCAGCCAAGCTGTTTCTCACTCAGATGTGTGTTTGTGTAATGGCTCAAATTCTCAAAGGTGGGTTTTCCAGGGGCGTGACAGCTGAGTTGTTTCTCTGAGTCAGGGGTCTTGGTACACTTTGGCATGCTAGTTGAGTGTGGATCTACTGGTAACGCTTCTGCTGTGCCAGTTCTTGGGACCCAATGTGAGGTCATGCTTCCCTCTTCAGTTCAGGAACTGGGCTGCCAAGGGCAGAGCTGCTGAAGTGCTTCTCAAGAAGTGGGTGAGGCCACTAGGCAAGGCTGAAGTGAGGGGTCTGTCTAGCTGCTTCTCAAACTGTTGACAAGGCCACTATGCAGGCCTGCAGTGAGGGGGCCCAACCAGCTTCTTTATAGTTGGTGGGCAGGGCTGCTAGGCAGGCCTGCAGTGAGGTGGCCTGTCCAACTGCTTGGTGGTGGATAGGGTCACTAGACAGGACTGCAAGGAGAGACCCTTTGCAGCTGCTTCTGGGACTGCTGGCAAGGCTGCTAGGCAGAACTGCTCAGGACAGAACCACCTGGCTGTTTCTCCAGAAGGGGTGGATGCACTTTATTTCCACCAGCCCAAGGGCATATTCATCAAGATAGAGACCCAAGAGCTATTTTTCTGGCTTGGGGGCTCAGGCACACACAACTCAGTAAGCTGGCACGGTGGGGGTAGGAGAGGATGGGAGGTTCCACCTGAGGAGGTCTACCTGTCTGATCTCTGGCTGGGGACATGGCGGGTGTCAGTTCAGCAGGACTATGATTGGCTTCCCAGACTGCAGAACTAGAATCACAGCCACTGTGAACTCAGGCTTCAAGCCACTGGGATCAAGGCATTGTAGCCTCTCATGTGAGTGCGCTGGGATAAGGACAGGGCCTTAAGGCTAGGGAAGTGCTGTGGCTACTAGCACCAGGGCAGGAAGCATTCCTGTAATAGCTCTGGTTTTAAGATGGAACCTTCCCACATGGCTTGGATCACGAGGGTGGGGGTTAGGGGGTACACAATTTGTGCTAGTGTTCTAGAGTGATGCAGTGTATGTATCCTAGGACACTCCCTAACTGGGCTCCAAGCATGTCCTGCCAAAAGGTCTGTAGGTCTCTGTGGTGAGGATGGAGGTTGGTGTGGGTCCTCTGCCTATCTTTTCACCTCAAGGGAAAATTCTTCCTGAGCTGATCCACAGCTGAGGCCATGTGCCTCTCTCTCTTCCCTATGCCACCATCTTGGGCTTTCATGCTCCATAGAGATCTCACCAGTCTCCTGCTGCACTCCCGTGCTTGCCTTTCAATGCTCTCATCAATATTTAGCTGTCTGTTAGTTGTTCTGGTCCTTTTCTGTGGGAAGAACATGTCCTGGGTACCTCTAGTCTGCCATCTTGCCCCATCTTGCAGTAATGTTGATTAATAGTGAAAGTTACTACAACCTCCCTCTGAAGTTGGAGTAGGCTCTACTAAAAATAAAAGGTTTAGGCATATGAAAGGTTTGGCATCAGTCATTCCTCTTCCTGGGACACATATGATGGGAATCTTTTCCTTTTTGAAAGAAAGTAGAACTGAAAGAGAAGGGTGTCAGTTTCTTGGTATCTATCAATGCCCAAATCAACATAAAAACAGTTTCCATTTTCTCAACTATCTTTTAGGTGCTGAGTGCATACACAGGGTGAAGGTGATTTACATGCATTCTTGCTAGTCTTCACAACAATGCTGCAAGGTAGATATTCCTACCTTTGTTTTAAGCATGAGAGAAATTATGTCCCCAAGGTTGCAGAGAGAGTAAGGAAATGGTAGAACCAGGATTAGATACAGGTCAGCCTGACTACAAAACCCTCATCCTTAATACATCTCAAGCCTCAATTAGAAAAGCTCTCTGTGCCATGGTTGAACTTGTCTAGGACATTTGCCACATTCTTAGAATTCTGAAGCTATTCCATTCAGCCACATCAGCACTCACTATTCAGAGATTTACATTCCAAGAACAGAAATCAACAAGACAGTGCTGCTTGTCTCTGCACTATAGTTTTGAGGATTCTTAGATGATGTACTGTGGCTCTCACTGCTACTGGCTAGTGACCTCATCATTGCCTGTGATAACAAGGACCCTCTGCTCCCTCTGACCCCAAGCCTCTTCCCATCCAACAATCCATGTTCTACCATTGGGACAAGTCAGAACTCCTGGATCTTCTGACAACACATCCAGGCATGGCATCTAGAATTGCTCAGTTGAGACCATCTCTCTCTAGACACCTCCCTCCGCCATGGTGGGCTTCTGCTTCTGTGCCATGATTGTCATGATGCTATGCTGAATATGGACATCTCTGATAGAACTACAGGCTTCCAAAGCTAGACCCAAGGATGCAGTTCTTGGGATCCCCAAATATATTTGGCTTCTTCCATGGATCCAAGGTGATTCAACCTCAAAAATACAACCAGGACTCTCATGTCAGAACTCCTTCCACCCCAGAACTCCTAAAACCCTGTGATCAGACCCCTAAATTCCACTCTTGATATGTAGTGGGAAATTTTGAGAACTTAGAAAACTGTTTCTCTCTCAGTAAAGCCTAGCTTTCAAGGTGAATTCCTCTCCATGGACCCAAAGAGTCTAATCTGAAAATGAAAGCTCAGCAATGATCCCCTTGTTCTGGGCCATTTCTACTCAGGCACTGGCTCTGTCCATGAACGGTTTGTTATTGTACAGGAATTGAGAGTAGGTGTTTAAAAACTTTTATAGAAATTTGACAGAGTAACTTTGTCTGTTCAATTTAATTAAAATTTGTGCCTCCTATATTTTTAATTTAATTTTTCTAGGAATTTATGCTTTGATGGTATTTTTTAAAATTATGCATAGGAAGTTTTTTTATAGTGACCCTTTGTCATAGATAGTTTGAGAAGCACTGTTTTAGGCTGTATCTGAACTTCCCCCTTGAGGAAAGGCATAACAGTGTCTCAATGAACAGACAAGACATGGGAAAATAAGGAACTAACTACTTCCTTATTTCCTTGTTCCTTAAGAACAAAAATCAATTGGCTTTCTATCTCAGAAATAGGCCTTTATTATGCAGGCATTACATTAATTCTCTTGAAAAATAGAAATGCATTTTGTAATATAAAAGGAAAAAAGAGAAAACTAAGTTTCATATAATCAACAGGATATTTCCACCAGATATTATGGTCTATTGACCTCAATTGGGTTGGAACTCAAATCTTAACAGATTTGAGACTTCTGGAAAACAGTGCATTGTAAGGCTCTAAACCAATGCCTGCAATTCACCCATTATGAAGTGTATACGCTAGGGTACAGACTCAATTATAGCATAATGTGTCTCAAAAGCACACTGGCTTAAACAAGATAAGGTTAATTTCTTTTTCATGTATTGGTCCAGAATTTGGTAGTCTAGGATCAGGGGACTGCTTAGCCACCTTCAACATATGACTTTGCTCATGGGGTCCAAAGGAACTGATCTGCTTCTCACTATCTCCCAGTCAGTGAAAGGGAAAAGGTACTGGGGAAGTGCACACCAAATTAATTCCTCTAAGTACAAAACAAGTAATCTTTACCTAGACAGCCGACTGCTCACTTAGAATTCTATTCCAATCATTGATAAGGGAAACAGATAAATAAGTAGTCTGCCACACTACAGACTCTTACTAGGCTGAAAATGTTTTCAAACCTTGAGCTTTTCTGAACTTGTCAATACCTGGTCACTCATTATTTTATAGTTAGAAACCGAAATAAATATTTTTCTAGAGTTTCCCAAATTAAGCAAAAATTTCTGTTGCATTTGTAAATTTCTAATTTTTCTCAAAAAATTTCCACCAGGTATTTTGTTACTACTGTGATCATAATATAAACAGCAAGGTTGATTCATTAAAGAGAAGAGGGGGGAAAAAAGGCTGTAATTTACCAAAATTCATTCAAGAATATATACAAAACTTGAGTAATCTTTAACCAATAAAGAAATTAAATCTGTAATTAAAAACTCTTCCTATAAAGAAAACCCAAGTCCCAGATTGCTTCACTGGAAAATTCTACCAAATATGCAAGGAAGAAATAATTCCAATATTTTATAAATTATTCCAGAGAATAATGTATAAATAGGTAATGTGGGGAAGGGCATCCTAGGCAGGAACAGCATGTGCAGGGGCACAGAGGTAGAGGGGAATGCAATGAATTTGGGAATAAGTAGTTCGGTATAGCTGGAGCTCAGAGGATTTGTTAGAGAGAATCAGAAGATGAGGTTGGAAAGTCGGGCAGAGGATGCTGAGGAATTTTGTTTTGTCCTGTTAACAATTAGGATTCAATTAGAAGGTCAGCTCAGACCTGCATTTGCCTACAGTGAGGGTCTGTGCTGCTAGATGATCCAGAGATACCATCTTTTTATGCAGGAAAAAAAAATATGTATAGAATAAAACAATACCAACATCAACTGAAAACATTTTGCTAATGTCCTAGAAACAAAGTTCCAACTATCTCTCCAAGTGCCTTTTAAAGGTGTCTTAATCACAAGCTGCCTTGCCCCACATCTAAGTCCATAATATTTATGATAATAATAGCTAATATTTATTGAACACTCTGTGCCAGGTACAGTGCTTAGCTCCTGACATAAATTGTCTCAACTAATCCTCACAAATAACCGACAAATAAGATCCAAGCAGGTGCTGTAATATGTCTGCATTTTACTGATAAGAAGTAAGCCTGAAAGTGGTTAGGTAACTTACTCAAGATCACTCTGCTGATAAACGGCTGAGACGGGACTTGAACTTCTCTCTCTCTGACTGCAATAACCATGCTGTTGCCTAATATGCTGGCCTGCCTATGGCAGACATCACTAACTGATGACTGCATTCTTTTTCACTCTGTCTGGGCTGCGCCTTCCAACTTCTTTTAGTATAGTGCTCTCGGAAGCCATGGTAGGTTGATCAGAGTTGGCACATGAGGTGGGATAATTGCCATTCTTGGCCTATACCCTGGTGATGTCATCTGAGATGCAGCTTCAGATTCTGATTCAGCACTGCAACCCTGAACAAGCACCACCAAATGCTGACCTACCACTGCAGACTGTGTTCTATCATCTTTACTTGGAGTTTAGTTTGTATGTTACAAGACCTCCCGAAACTGCTTTCTCAAGCTGACCATATTGGTCATTCTGTTGGTGTGGAAAAACTACAGAAGGAATTCAAGCTACCCGCAAGCTGTGGATATGAGCTGGGTGTCTTTAAACAATGGCTTTGATGAGAAAATTGCAGAATTGATTCCAGAAAAAGGCTATGACCCCATGCTACATGTCCTACATATATGTGTTGTTTGAGTTAATGAAGAATCTAGAAGCATCGTTGAAAACTCAGAGTTGATTTGGATTTTGGAAAAGATTTATGTATTCCTAAGTACTTCCCATGACACATTAAAGGTTTCTCATCATTCTACACAGAGCAGTAAGAAGTATCCACATTAATTTTATAGAGCCCTTCCAGGCAGACTGCTATACCTACTGCACTGCTTTCTCTTTGATCTTCAAACTTCACAACAATCATCACTTGTCACCAAGTATTTACAATGCACAAATGGTGTAGTGGTTTGAGATGGTTCAGGAATGAAGAATGTTGAATTCAGGACTGGAAGGAGGGGAGAGGTCTGATTGGACCAAGCTGAGACCTGATCCTTTACAAAGAGAGGCAGACCCACCCAGATTTGAGGCTGGTCCTGGAAAAGGCAGCTGGGTGCTCCAGGAGCATGTGGAGGGCTGCATGGCCATTTCTGTCTCGGTGCTGGAGCAGATGAGTAGGTGAAGGAGGAGGTCAAACTCCAGGAGCTTGTGGACATCAGGTAGGCAGAAGGTGATGCTAGAATATGCCAGTGCAGGCTAGAAAACCAACAAGGGTTGAGATGTGAAGGCCACGCGCCAGTCCCAGGGAGGAGCGATGACAGGAGTTAAGTGAGGCTAGATGCTCAAGAAGGTCTCCCTAAAGGAAGAGATGACTAGAGAGAATCCAACAACAGTCAGCTCAGGTCAAAAGCCCAAACATGTGGGAGTAGGAGGAGGCAAGGAAAATTTTAAGCAATTTAGGGATAACCTGAGCATTCAGATCCTGGGGCACTGGATCCTAGGAAGTGCTGACAGTTGATCAGTTGACAGGCCTGGCAGTGGGCTTCATGTACAGCTGCCACAGAATGTGGGGCAATGGCTCTGTTGCCTATATCGTGTCTTCTAGGACTATTTCAACACCTAGAGAGGGCCTATAAAGGAACTACATTGTGTGGTGACAGGGAAGGGGACTGACATATGTTCTGAACCTGCAAGACACTGGGTGCTTAAATATACCATCTCATGCTATACTCAAAATACCTTCAGAAACATTACGTCCTGCCCAAGATCACAACTGGTAAGTGATATAGCCAAGATCCAAACTCATGTGTGGACCCCAAAGCATTGGCTCTCCCTACCCCAACAAGCTGCTTCTGGGAGGACTAGGTCAGTGGCAACTGGGAAAGACAGAAGCAAGAGACATTGGAGACCAGACAAAGGAATTCGATTCTATCATCATCTCAGTGGTTTCAACACTGCCTATACATTAAAATCTTCTGGGAAGTTTTACAAAACAACTGCTGGGACCACCCCCAAAGATTCTGGTTTAATTGCTTTGTGATGGGGTCTGGGCATTAGTGACTGTCTTTAAAATCTCTCCTGGTGCTTCTAAGGTGCAACCAGGGATGAGAACCATTAATCTTCCTTCTTTCTTGCTCTTTAAACCAACCTACCACACTCAAGCCTGCTGGCCCATGGAGAGAAACAGAAAACCCCAACTAGTACTGGCCACCATCACCAAGAACCCAGTTCCTTCCTCACCTGTTCCTAACTGACTTTTACTTTGTTCTTATTCCTCTGCCTCTCAGGTCCTGTGTTGCAATTGGATAGAAACACCCAAGTTCCTGCTCAGGCTGAGGAACCCCACCCTTGATCTCTCTAGACATTTAGGGGTCCTAGGAGCTGGGTACAGGCTGGGATGCTGTGTCCTAGAAACCAGCAATGCTGGGCCTCCAGGAATCTTGCAAAGGGAAGCAGTGCATAGGAGTGAGGGAGGGGTTGAAGGGGAAAACAGAAGTTAAATCCAGGGAGAACATTCCAGAGTCATTATCAAAGCAGAGGACCTACGCATAGAGATTCCAGTAATAAGATCAAGGGAAAACAGCAGAGAGAAAAGAAGGGTTTGTAGCAGAGGTCAGGCGGTGAAGCCTGGAGAAATCCCTTAGGGTGGACATACCACCTGCAGCTGCTCTTTACCAGGAGTCTGAGACCTGGGGCTGGGTGAGGTTACCACATAGCCTGGCCTGAACCTTGCTGTTTACCTGCTTGAGCTCAAGGAATTTGCGTGTGGTGCCACCTCAACTTCAACAAAAGGTTTGGCTTTTCAGAGACTGAAGCAGAATACTGGAGATTAGGAAATGAGACTGCAGAGATTTCCTGTTGCTCAGTTTGTTGGTTCATGTTGCCCAAGACAGTTAATCTTTCTAAATTGCTAATGAGACTTACCTAGATCGTTTCCATCCATGCTGAGTTGAGAACTTAGAAGACAGACAGACACCTACACCTACTTTTTGCTTATTTTGTCATGAGAACTGATCTTTTGCCAGCAGCTGGAAGTTGACCAAGGAGGGCTTTAGCACTGGGGTGCCTGGATGAACAGTGCTCTTCCCCAGGGCCAGAATTCAAGTCACTTCCCTGCGTTCTTGCAGACTACTCTCTGCCTTGGGTCAGTGGCTTTTCACTCCTAACTGTGCTTTGAGAGACCAGCCTGCAGAACCACAGAGACCCTTGAGAAGTATCTAGTCCAGTTCTTCCCAAACCTACTTATCATCAGAGTCTCCACCTAAAAAAACACAGATTCCTGGGCCTTAAGATGGACTTACCAAATAAGAATTTCCAGGGGTTGTGCATCCACCGATCTGGTATACTTCTCATCCAAACTGATATCCACCTTAATTAACCTGGACAGAAGAGAATTCACCTTCTGTACCTTGAGTTTATAGCTACCTTTTATGATGATAATGTTTTATGTGATTTCTGACTCAGGTGCAATTTTGGTACATAGGAAGAATCCTAGCTGTGATATTATATTTGGTGGCCTACTGTCATTTGCTTCCCTACCTCCTAAATCCATGTTCATTTGTTTTTTTAATATCAACTCTACAGTGGAAAAATGATTAATATCATTTAACTAACCAGCTGTTATGTCCATCTCTAACACAGGACCTTACTAGGCAGTAAAGAGTAAAGAAAAGGACTCTGAATTTTGAATCAGAAGATCCAGGTTTTGAGTCCAAACTTTCTCCATTATTAGCTGGATAACCCTGGGCCAATTACATCCTTCTGAACTTCAGACTCATTTAATCATCACACGGCTAACATTTAGAAGGCAGTTACTATACAACAGGCACAACATTAGGCCCTTTACTGACATTACTGGCTTTAATATTCCCCAAACACTATCAGGTAGGTATTACACGTTCGATCCACAGAAGAGAAAACTGACTCTCAGAAAGATAGCCACTTCGGGTAAACGATTATAATAATACCCATTGTGTGCACCTCACAGGGTTATTGTGAGAATATTAGGCGATAATAATGTCATAGCTTTACTATGAACGTGTTTTTCTCTTTAAAACTATATGTCACTATAGTCAAGACCATATGTTATTCGTCTTACTGCTCCATGACCCAGCATTGTACTGAGCACATTAGTAAACACTTAAAAACACTGGTCGAATGATAATCAATAAATGATTAAAGAACAAGTTAACAATTGAATGAAGCCCTATACAGATGAAGGCCCTACTGGTGTACCTGCTACACCAGTGTGGCAAAGGCCCCAGAGTTAGCTGTGCTCTGTGTCCACTGGGGGCATTGTGTCCTGAGGGTGGCTTACAGGAGACTCTATTTATACGTGGTCTCCTTGGGCCTCCTTGGAGAAAGTCACCAGACATCTGGGGAGTGTATTTGGCCCTGTGAATCTGGACCAGCTCTGCAGACTTTTAACCTGCCCACCGGGACGCATGCCACACATCAGGCCCCTGATAAGAACCCAACGTCCTTGCCTAGGTCTTCTTCATGATCCCCTCCCAGATCTCATCTGGCCTCCTCAGTCCCGACCTCCTGCCTCCTGTCCTCTCTCTGGACTCTTGCTCTCCTCTGCGTCCTTGGCCTGACCCTGTCTCTCTGGTTTTGACCTTGGCTCCCCTTCTGTTTTGCAATGAACACTTACCCTTCAGAATGCATCTGTAGCTGCCACTCTGGGCAAGCTGCCTTCTCACTCAAGCTCGGCCTCCACATCCATTGGCCAAAAGGCTGGTTTTTCCATTGTGCTTGGTCAGTGGACTGGAATCAGACACCGGGACTGAGCATCCTGGTCAAAACCAGGGGTGAAGAATCTCACCTGAGTTCTCAGGGAGGGCTCCCGTGTAGCCAAGGAACTCACCTTGTAACTGGATAGAGCTGGTGTCCTCATACTCAGTCCCCAGATGTGGACACTGATAGGTAATGGTGGGAGGCACAAATTTGAATAGGATCCAACATTGTGCCTCTCATACAGTGTAAAACCAAGCTCTCAGAAACATGTCCCAAATCCTTGGGGAGAGGAGGAAAGATTCTCTAGAAAATTGAAAAGAAGATTCAAATGAAAAGGTTGGGGAGCTTGCCAGTTAGCTCAGTGGTTAGAGTGGGGTACTATAACACCAAGGTCAAGGGTTCAGATCCCAGTGGCAGAGAGAGAGATGGAGAGAATGTAGCAAGGGATTCCTGATTTGGGGGATTCCATGAAAATAACACTGGAGGTGACTTAATGAGATGAAGCATCGGAGAACTGACAAAGGCTATGGAAACATGAAAAGAGGGATGATACGTGGAGATCAGAGGAAGAGGGAAAGCCCGGGTGTGCTAGGTGATACTAACTAGCTGCTCTAAACCAGGAATTCCTAGCCAAGCCAGCCGTGGATTAGCAGCCAGGGCCACCAGGTGTCGCTAGAGTAGTGTCCTCAGCGGTGGCTCAGCAGGTAGGCGAGGAGCCCGCAGGGGAGGCGGGATCCGAAGGGCTCAGGGTCCAGCAGCTGCACGGGCGGGGCTCAGGGGAGAAGGTGCGAAGACTTCCTTAGGTCCTCACACCTCCGAATGTCCCTGCCTGGGCTGGAGGCTAGAGGGACGTATGCTATACTGATTTCCTAGTGATCAAACTCCCAGCTGGCTTCTGGTTAACATTTCAAACCAATGGCACTGATGTGGTGTTGGGCAACTCTAGGTGTCACTGACCTGAAAAAAACAAGCTATTTGCTTCCCGTTTTCCAACTCAGTGGGAATTCCACACAGTGATCCGACACTTGATGGAATATGGAAAAAGAGCCTGGAGCAGTGCCTGGCCCCCAGCAAACGCCCCACCAGCTGCTCCCGGTCCTCAGTAAGCCCCATTCGACTCAGCCCGAGCCCGGTGCCCCGGCGGGTCCGCACGCCCCTCGGTGGTCAAGCCGGCGCCCCTCCCGCCGGGGACCCTTTTGTCCCCACGCCTTTGTTGTTCCAGATTTCTCACTGTGAGGCCTCGGCAGCTGCCAGGGGCCACCCGGGAGCTGGACTCTCGGCTCACAAACAGGGCATTGTGCGCAGCCCTCCCTGTGCCCGCTCCGGCCACTGCCGCGCGCCCCCCGGCCGCGCCCGCCTCCCCCACCATGTGTGTCTAATCTGCCCAGGAGCAGGCACCCGCTCGGTCTTCCTGCCCCGTCTAATCAGCTTCGCCTCCGGGCCTCGTCGTCCCGGGCGTGTAACCCAGAGGCTTGCACGGAGGTGATCAGATTGCAGGGAACAGTGTGTTTTCCTCCCTGCTCGGCTTGTTTTCCTCAAGGGCCAGGGCCAGCCCGACGAGCCGTCCTCCCCTCGCCCCGCTCCTCACCCTCCCTTGCACGTGGTCTGACCTCAGCGGGAGCCGGAGGGGAGGCGCGCTGGTGACCCCGCCCGGGAGCGAGCGGGACTCGCTGCGGGGCGTGTGAGTGGCAGGCAGGTCCCTCGCAGGGAGGCCCGGGCCTTGGAGCCAGGAGTGGAGGAGGAAGGGCGGGGTCGGGGATTTGTACAGACCAGTTCTGGCCAGATCTCTTCAAATCTTTTGTTCTTGCTTTGCCTGCTGTGGGGTGTTAACCCCTTCCCTGTGCTGGGCTGTCATGTCTTAGCCCAGCCAGGCCCATATGAACTTCTGGTTCCTCTGAGCAGTAAACACCCTGGTTTTCCGGGCCACACAATTGCTCCCTTTTCTTATTTTCTTTCTAAATGCAATTAAAAAACAAACAACAACAACAACAAAAAAAAACCAATATCGATGATGAGGGTGAGGCATGCATTTTAAAAGAACATTTAAGTACAGTGTTTACTGAGCTTGGTACCTTTTTCAGCGTATTCTCTCCTTTCTTGTTTTTGGCAGAAGCAGATAAGAAATCAGCTGCAGGGCAATACATGAAAAATGTTCACCCTTTTAGAGTACTGTTGAATATTTTTAATAACAACATTAAGCAGTTAATAATTAGAGCATGAGCATGTTTATCCCTGGAAGGGGCTGGAGTCCCTCTGTCCACATCAAATTTCCCACAGGAGTTGGTAGTGAGGTGACTAGAAATGTCAGAGGGGAGACTGGCCCCTCCAAAGGATCATGCCATCAGCTGAGGTGGGTTTGCCTCGGGTATCCCTAGCGCCAGCCTGGACGGCTCTTTCTTCACCTCTCAGTGGTGACATTGCCTCCTCGGCCCAGGCCCATGTCTCTTCCATCTTCCGTGCCTTCAGGAAAGAGCCTGAAACCAGCTATATGTATCTTATGTTAGTCAAGGAAGTAGTAGTCACAGTAGTAGTCTTAAGAGGGACTTTAGACTGACCTAACAGCAGCCTCATTTGGTAGATGAGGAAGCTGAGGCCCTGAGAGATGACATGTCTCACCTGAGGTTTTATAAGAGCTGGGAAAGGACCCTGTTGCTTGCATCCTGGCGGGGGGAGGGAGGGTCCCACTGTTCCACTCAGATAGATGGAAGGAGGGCATTTTTCCATCCATGTCACCAGCTGTCACTATGGGTAGCCCTAGAGGCTCCTCCACAGGGTGTGGGATCCTGCCTAGAGCTTTAGTCTCTGTGCCTGCATCTGGCGAGAGCTCACTAGGACAGTGTGGTGCAGACCGTCATAAGAATTCAAGAGTGGGGAGGAAGGAAGAGGAAAGAGCAGAGCTGTCTAGATTTCAATGATGCCTGCTCTTCTTAGAGGCAGGCAAACCATCTACTTGTTAGAGGGCATGGTTGCTGTCCCTTTGGAGACGCCTTGGTTGGAGAGCAGACATGGGCACCTGCCATCTGACAGAAAGGCCTTGGGATTTTCATACTCGTTTCGTCTTTGGCCTGGAGTTTTACTCTTAGACCTCCTTGCGCAGGTATCCCAGGGTAACTCATTGTCATATTCTTCATAGTCCTCTGAGATAAATTTGGAGAAAATACAGAGTGCAAGGGAAATTCTGAATATGGAATCAGAAGAGTGGGGTTTGTGTCCAGATCCACCTTTTACTAGTGTCTAATCAAAAGTAAATCAAGACTGAAAGTAAGAGCTAATTTTTTTGAAAGGCAGAAATTTAAGTCAATAGGTAAATCAAAGATTTATATGTTAAGCGCCACTTTCAAAACCATTTATTCTGGTGCATTCATTCTTACCTCTAAAGCTGTATTTTCTAGATTCTAAGAAGCCATTGACATTGACTGTAAGACACAGCAACAAGTTAATAACAGCTTTTAAGAAGGAAAGGAGAAAAAACACTTCTATATTAAACATACACATCAGTTGTAAGATGCAGGATTTCTGAGATGTCACGTGTGAAAATTGAGCTTCTAGAATGGAAGAAAGAATGGTATTGCTACCATTTTGAATGGGGACTGGCCCGGAAAAGGGCAGAGGACGTCTGTGAACATATAGTTGTTTATCAGGGAGATAGAACGTTCCCCAAATTCTCTCTTTTATACATACCTCCTCTTTGTTCCCCTCCTGGTCCTCCAGTCTTCCATTTTCCTGTCATTTAAACTGTCAACCAGTTTGGCGAATGGCCTTTGTGTCATCTGCTGCTTAGACTTTCTAGGCAAACACCGGCTCACTGACCAGGGACAGCTGCCTGGCCGTGTGGTGCTTAGCAAGCCTTGGTTCACAGACACTGGCCCCATTCAACTATGACTGCCTGATAATACTATTTACGGCTTCATACTTTCCTCGTAGAAGATTTTTTTACTTAAATCAGTTTGCTTCAGAAGTAAACTTAGAGTTTGACATTAAGTGCAAAATCAATATCACTTCTGTAAGTAAAAAGTAAGCAAAAACATAGGGGAATGAAAACATGAAACCATAAAAACAAAACAATGTTAATTTTAATATCTTGCACATAGAATAAATCTAAAAGAAAGTAAATTTCATAATGAGAAAAATGAAACTGTTTATAATCTTTCCGTAGAGAGGAAATATTCAACTCAATGTACCAAGTTTGAGAGGACAATGACAAACTACATGTCTTAGAGGCAGTTACAGTGTGACAGCCTGTACTTGAGTGCCAGCTCCCCACTTAGTATCTGTGTGACTGTGGGTCACTTTCTGAACATTCCTGTGCCTTAGTTCCTTGTTCGTCAAACAGGGTTAATGACAACATCAGTCTCGGAGCTGTTTCTGATGACTGAAGGAGTCCATACGTGCAAAACCCTGTGACAGTGCCTGCCACTTAGTAAGCTCTCAATAAATGGTGGTTGTAATAACACTTAGAAGTCATAGCATTAGAATTGGTAGTATTCATGGATTTAAAATTCCTACTCACTGGAGTATAGAGTCAAAGATTAAAAAAAAAAAAGTTAACTATTTTCCCCGGCAAGACTGGTTACTTAGAGTTAATTCCTCACCAAAATGATGAGTGACTTTTGCCCAACAAACTCCAGTGTTAATAAAGCATCGGAAACAATCTCCAGATTCCAGTCATGGAATCGAGTGACCTGGTAATGTTTGGAAAGTGATGGGAAACAGGTTCCTCGTCTGCTCCCTGCTGTAATCTGGTTTAGAAAAATAAAGATATTTTGTTTCATTTTCCAAGGATCCTTATATTCAAAACAGTTTTGAGCTAGTTATTCAGATGAGCTCATAATCGTGTGTTTCAGATAATGATATTTTTTGATATTTGAGTTTGGTTGAATGCTTGGGTGATTAGAAGACACATTTTCAGGTCCTTGGCATACTGTCTGATGCCAACTACCCCTAGTGAGCATGAACTATGTGCTATGATGGATTAAATTATTTGATTCTCACAATAACCCCATGATTTAGGAACTTTGTCCCCATTTTACAGATGAGAAAAACAGAGGCTCAGAGTGGTCAAGTGACTCAAGATTATACCACTAATTATGGGTTCAAGACTAGATTTTAAGTGTGCTCGTCGGTGCTGGAGCCCTGCTCTCTAAGCTTCTCCACCTCCATGAGTGCTACAGTGTAGTCTGAGACTACAGCCCTGCCTTAGCCTTTCCCATGAACCTTGGCCCAGAACAAGCCACCAGGGTGAGACATTCTGCCCACTGTGGATTCCTGTTGGCCTAGCCCTACCTGGAAACCCAGATGGTGAGGAAAGAAGCCTTGGGCACAGATGTGTATAACAGAATGTGCAGGCGTAACCAACGGCCTCAGAGCCTAAAAAGAAACCACGGTGTCCTCCCCCCACCACCTGCCACCTAGAACTTCTCCCTATTCCACTCCCTTTCTTCCTTCCTTCTGCCCCCTCCTTTCATTACTGGTGAACCCTGGCCCTCAGCTGCAGCCACCAACATCCCTACCTCCTCTCGTGTACCAGCAAAATCATCTGGTAGACCTATATACTGTGTTTGAGAAAAACAGAATTAGCACATAGGCGATCACTAAGATGTGCATAAACAGATGATAAAAACAATTGGAAGTTTCTTTAACTATAAGTTCCTAAAGGGCAAAAACTTTGTCTGATTTACCTCTCTCTTGCTAGAACTTAGTATAGTGCCCAGCACACAGTAGATGTTCAAGGAGTACCAGTTATACAATGTTTGGTGCAACAGAGCAGAAGAAAAGCTAAAGAAGGGATGAGTTTGGGCTTTATTTTTAGTGCCAATGTCAAAAATACTTTTTAAAAAATTCTACCAAATCCCAAATATTTCACTGAATACCTAGGACATCTCAGCCCTGAGAAGATCTTCCTATTACATCTCACCCGATTCCTATTCCTACTTCATCCTGAAAGTTCTGTGGTTATTAGGTAAAGCTCTAAAGATACAGGGCTGGTTATAGGGAGATGTGCAGGGACAAGAGGCAGGAGTGGAAGGAAGATAAGGGATGCAGCAAAGAAAGACAAGAGTAAGAAAACACTTGCATATCTTCGCACGTGCCACCCGGCTGCAGGAGGGGAAGCAAGACCTGCGGTCTGTGGTCAGCCCTTCCACCCTCGCTGGCCATGGCCTTGGGGAGGGGCCCCAGAGACTGGAGCTTTAATGCTTGAGGAAGATGGAAGTTTGTAGTTATTGTTGTCACTTTCCAAAGTCAAATTTCTTTCTGACTCCATCTGATTTTTTTCAAGTCTTGTCTATTCCTGAATGATGGTGTTTCTTTTTAAAACAATGAAGGTATGTAAACTCAGGGGAAGTTTAGGGAGAGAGTCTCTTAGGAGGGCCTGGGGTTAGGTTTAGGTTTGAGAGGAAGATGGAGAAGGGGGGAGTTCTCTTAGATGGGAGCTTCTGGGGAGAAGCTCTCAATGTATGTGCTCCCAAAGGACAGGTGACAGAGGGCCTCATGTGAAACCTCATCCAGGGGAGGTGGATGCATTTCTCAGAAATGAGCTCACAGAGGCCCCAGGAGAGTCCTGAAGAGCCCCAACTTCACGTTGCCATGGAGAGTGCATTGCTGCATTATGGCAGATTTCCTCAGATGTCACCAAACACATGACGGAAGAACTCCAGGGGGAAGGGAGTGCTGAGTCCAGCCCTGCTGAGTCACTGGGGTTAACCTTCTCCCTCTCTGTCCACTACATTTCTTTAGAGATTCTTAAGACTGGTCCTCCCAGCCCAGCTTTAAGTAAATTATTGGTTACAGAATTCGGTTTTGAATCAGCCTTTCCAGATAGGATTATTGTGGCCTCCAGTGTGGGTCATCTCTCTTACCAGGTCATTGCTGTCCATGTTTTCCTCAACCCCCAAGAGCTGTGTATTTGGGTGTTTTTCCCCTACAAGCAATTTCAGCTTTCTCTTTTTGCCTAGCCCAGTTGTGGCTCCCTGTTATTCCAATCCCAGCTCAATGTCACATTCACACAGGCTCTGTTTTTTTAGCCTGACCCTGACATTCTCATAGCTAATTTACTCAGCTCTCACCCTCAAAGACCTCCAAGTCTCAGCCCAGCCCTGGGGACAAGACAGGATCAGTTTTGTGTGGATTTTTGACCTTGACAATTGAAGACTTTAAATATCTAGAATCAAATTTGTTTATGATCCAGGCCATTCAATGCTACAAGTACACAGAATGACAGCCGTTGGGTATGTTGCTGAGTATGTTCCATACAACACACATACTAGTTAGGACTCTGACATATTTGCTTACTCCTTTGAAACCCAAAATTTAGGCCAAAGGAAATGTCACCCTAAATTAGGCCTGTAGTCCATTCAACTCAGACAACATCTATTTTACATTTGCTATGCACTTCTCAAGCATTGTCTTATTTACTATGGTTGTTCTCAAAACAATCCTGTGGGATGGATGTCATTATCCCCATGTTAGAGATGAATCTGGAATTTAGAGAGATAAAGTAAACAGAACAGGACTTGAACCCAGATCTGTCTGAAGCCCATACCCAAGTTTTGAATCAATTACCTTCCAGGACTAAGCATTTGAGGGGAGAATCACACTTTTCACAAGGCACTAACCACATAAGATTGGGGTTGGGCTTCCTAAAACACTGTTTAGTTCTCTCGACAACCCGACAATCTTGTTATGTGTTAAGTTAATTAAATTCCTCTTGAATCTAAATGTTCTAATTGCACAATGTCTTGAGTAATGATTTTCATTAGATTAGTATGTACTATGTGTTTCTTCATGTTTGAGATAAGGCCACTATTTTCAACCATTACAGGTAGTGCTTGATTCTACTACTACAAGATTTGTAAATTCCAATTTCTTCTAATAGAAACCTTTGGTTTTCTTTAGATTTATTATATCATACTTTAAAGACCTCATATTTCCAGGCCGAAGGTCATGTTTGCAGTGTTTTTATCAGGCAGCAGTTTCACATCCCCCTGCTGACCCCAACCTCCAGGACACCATCGGCTCTAGGCTGTTCCCGTGTATGCCTTCAGCATCCCACAACCTTCAAATGGGAATGCCCCTCCCTTTTCTCCACCTGTTCCTCATATCCTCATGGCCAAAATCTATACTTTATGATCAATTTAAAGTTCACCCCCTCCTTGGTGGCCCCTAGATGGAAGTTATTTCACTCTCATGTGAAATAAAACCATAGAATTATAAACCTGTTTATCCTTTGTATGGTCCTCACTTTCTCTGTTGGGTTTTAGTTACACTAAATATTTCATATTTCTCTTCAGTTTATGGCTACTTCAGGGCATGGTCTGTATATATATCCTAATGACTTGCATTAAAGTAGTACTCCCATATTGACTCAATGCATGAATGAATCTATAAATATATGGTTATGTTTGACTTCCTTCTGGGAACATTTTCATTTCATTATCAGAACAAGCTAACTGTAACTGCTTGAGGCATTCCAAGTGATAGATCACTGTGAGTTTATATAAGGTGCTATGGTTTGAATGTGTCCCCCAAAGTTCATGCGTTGGAAACTTAATCCCCAATGCAACAGTGTTGAGAGTTGGGACCTTTAAGAGGTGATTAAGTCATGAGGGCTTTGCCCTTGTGAATGGATTAATGTTCTGTGTTAGTTATTGCCAGAGTGGGTTCCGATAAAAGGATGAATTTGAAAGAAAAAAAAGAAAAGGATGAATTTGAGTTTGGCTACCTTTTTCTCTCCGTGTGCTGTTTTCTGCCACATTATGATGCAGCAAGAAGGCCCTCACCAGATGCAGTTCCTTGATCTTGGACTTCCCAGCCTCCAGAACTCCAGAACAAATTAACTTTTTCCTTTATAAATAACCCAGTCTGTGGTATTCTGTTATAGAAGCACAAAACAGACTAAGACACAAGTTACAGTTTGTATCTATCTCCAACATTTAATTGTCTGGTTAAGATTGCAGGAGCACATTGAAGTCTTCTTGGAAAGGTTGAACCGTTTCTTGGATTATAACTGGAAACTCTGCGTTTGTCATCTTGAAACAGAATGTGGCTATTTCTCTTATAAATGTACTACTTGCTTAACTTTAATCTGAAAATACTCTTATCTTACATAGAGTATGAAGATTGCACTGGACACCCTTTCAAATTATATCTCTTATAGAGATGTTGTCTCTTGTTTTATGTAGCATTACTACCAGCAAAATCC
>NW_007726424.1:652561-736179 GCF_000696425.1 Galeopterus variegatus | reverse complement strand
ATAATCATATACATTGTATATTGACAAAATAAAAATTAAAAATAAAATAAAATAAAATAAATGCCTGAAAAGAAAACACCAAGAGAGGAAATATAATTTACAGAGTCAGAAACAGGCTCTATGAAAAAAACAAATTCATACCTTTTTTTCCAAAAGAAACTGCCTATCTACCTGCAACCTCCTAAGTGATGAATGCTTTCTCCTTTACCCTTTACATTACTTGGCCTGGAGGTTAGGATGTTGTCCACTTTGCTTCTTACTTACACTTTCAGACCATTTTCCCTCTATCCTTCCTAAGAACCCCAACTTTGAATCTCAGGTCATGAGATTATGTTACTCTTTACCACTCCCTTGCCTCTTCTCCTCCTCCAAAGATCTTGTATTCAACCTAATCCCTGCTACCCAACCCCATGGTCTCACAATAAGGCCAAACCCTCCATTTTGTATACTCGGGTCCATCCCTTTCCACCTTATGAAGGACATTCTTCTAGAAATGTTCCCCTCTTCTCTCTCTCCTGCATCAATTTTTCCCTCTTCTACTGAACCATTCCCATCAGCAAATAACCATGCAGCTTAACAAAACAACAACAACAACAACAAAACTTTGGACTTTATATCCCTTTCCAGTTACTACTAGTTTCTCTGCTGCACTTTAGAGCAAAAATTCCTCGAATAGGTAGTCCATATTCTATCGATAATTCCTCTCCTCCTAGTTCCTCTTGAACCCACTACAAATGGGCTTTCACTGCTATGACACCACCTGAATGGCTCTTTTCTAAATACATTACTTTTTCATTGCTATTTTAATGTATCTTTTTTATTTAAAAATATTTCTAACACTATATGTAATGTTTGGAAATAATAAACTGATCTTATTTCCATCAATTTGGCTAAATTATCATAATCATAATCATCACAATAATTATTAAATATATTTAATATAACATTAAATATATAATGGTAAAATAAAATATAATTATAACAATATAAGATTATAATATAATGTTTTAGATCCTTTTAAGTTTTCTAAGTAGACTATCATGTCATCTGCAAATAAAGACAGTTTTGTTTCTTTCCTCCCAATTTTTCTAGTATTTTTTCTTTTCCTTGTTCTAGTAACCTGGCTAAGATCTCTAGTATAATGTTGAGTAAAAGTGGCAATAGTGAATACAATGTTTTATAGATATTCAGAATCAGATAAGGAATGTTCCCTATTTCTTGTTACTATAACTTTTTACTTTGAAAAGATATTGAATGAATTGAATACATTTTCTGTCTCGTGAGACAGTTTGTCTTTTAAACTGTCAATGTAATTAGTTGATTATTCTTACGTTGAATTAAATTTGCACCCTCAAATAAATCCAACTGTCTTGTGATGTTGTGTCTTCTTTAGATTGCTAAATATCTCAGTATTCCCCTCTCACTCCAAAAGCCATGGTTTCCAAGATTTATACTCCAAGGCTAGAGTATTCTGAGTTCTCAAATTCGAGTATCCATAAGTAGGTCATCCAACACAGGCAGAAAGTTGATACTTTGTTTATCTGCAAAAATTCTAGAAAGTGGAAGCTTGAAACTTCTGAGGCATTCTCTCAAAATGAAAATGGGTTGTACTTTACCTGGATCTGAAACACTGGGCAAAAGAAAGTGGAAGATCTCAGCCAAATGATATTTCAAAAATGCCATATATTGAAAAAAAGGAAGAGATTGAGGAGGAGGAGAGCAGGAGTCTAAGTTTGGTAATGTGAATTGCAAAGGGGAGAGGCTAAGGACAAGGGGACCAAGAGGTAGGCCTATGCTTTTGCTGGAGAGGAGCTCAGCTTCTAGTATTATCATCCATACTCTGTTGACCCCAAATTTATTGTCCTCAGTCCCAGTTTCCCTCATGAATTTGACTCTTATATCACCTTCTCTTGAGTAGCTAAAGGACATCTCAAACATAATACATATAAAATGAACTGTTATTTCCCCCATAAAACTACTCGTCACTCAGTATTCTCCCTATCAGTAAATGGTACCACGTATGAATTCACTTATCTTACTGTCAAATAAAACATTCTCATAATTTCCTTGAGAGCAAAAATTTGGCTGGTGTATCTAGTGCTTAGAGCAATCAATATCTAGTACACAGAGAACTCCAATACATACTTGTAGGAATGAAGGAATACCAGGTTAATTCTGTTAAGTCTTAATTGTTAATTCTTCAACAGAAATCAATAAAAGAATCTTAAAACTTCCATCAGCTATATGATAGTCCAGTTTTAGTTTTTCTTCCTGGTAAAAGCAGCTGAGATAGGTGTTGTGATAAAAAAAATAAATAAATATTTGGTCTTTGCCCCAGGTTCCTGGCACACAGCTCCTAAAACCCTTGGAACCTCTGGACTGATAAGAATGACTTTTATATGCTAATGAAATGACCGGTGGCTAGATAGTTTCAAGACTATTTCAGTTTTACCTGGGTCTGCCCTGTTAACCTTCAGGGCAGTGAATGAATCCCAGGGAGTGTTTAGTTGATAATAAGATAATACTACCAGTCAATGCACCTATTTTCCAACACCAAACTGCTTTCCTCAAGGTTCTAAGTAACAGCTTATAAGAAATTCAACACATTCTGTGTTTTTAGTCCCATCTTCAAGAGTATATGATGGTTCTAATACTATGTCTTTTAAGAATAACATGCTGCTTCTTGGCTTCCCCCTCTGCAGGTATTTATAGTTCCACTTGCTATACTTTAATATATCAATTACCCCTCATCTATCTGCTTTCCATATTCCAAAATTTTGTTAATTCCCCTCATCTGTTCTCTTTCATTCTTTATCCTGGTGGGTTTATGCCTTTTTAGCCTTTTACTGTCATTTTAGTGAACTTTAAAGAGGAAGTATAAATAAAGGTGTACACTCAAACCAATATGTTTGACCAGTAATCCAGAGCTTATACTTTCATCAAACTAGAATACTGAACTGTAAAGACTGTTATTTCACTTAACATATGGATAACCCATATTATTGTTCAGGCATGTGAGAGCTGTTCATTCTGTAGAATAAGGAAAATAAGTCTCTACCATCACTTGATACTGGATGTGTATTTTCCTATACTGCTCAGGCTCCTCTATTACAGACAGGTCAGTGTCTGGCTAGGCTAAGGCCTGGAATCCTCACAGCGCCAATTGTTTAGCTCTTATTCCTGTTTGTGACGCCAACTGTAAAGCTACTCAACCACGACTATGCCAGTTGTGGTGCTCTTTTAGCTGCTGGTAATCCTGCACTGATTGGGCCGATTGTCAAGCTAAGGCTGGGTCTGGAGCCCACAGACCCCTCAAGCCCATTCACAGAATGGGTCACAAACCCTTCACATGGCAGGCTGGGTCACCAGACCCCTTCAGGCAGGTCTATGAGCTAGGTAACCGGCCAAAAGGTCCTTGGAAGCTATAGGTTGGAAAGCATAGCTGCGCTGGGCGGACACACGAGGCCAATGCCCAACCTCCTGCATCACTTAAACTCCTCTCCCTCTTCCTCCCTCTCTGTTTCTATCTCTCTCTCTCTCTATCTCCCTCTCTCCCCCTCCCTCTCTCTGTCTCCCTCTCTCTCCTTCTCCCTCCCTCCCTCTCTCTCTGTTTCTCTCTTTCTATCTCTCTCTCCTTCCCTCTCTCTCTCCCTCCTGCCTTCCCTCTCTCTGTTTCTCTCTCTCACCCTCCCTCTCTCTCTCTGTTTCTCTCTCTTGCCCTCCCTCTCTCTCTTTCTCTCTTTCTATCTCTCTCTCTGTCTCCTCTTTCTCTCTCCCTTTCCCTCCCTCCCTCTCTGTTTCTCTTTCTATCTCTCTCTGTCCCCTTCCCTCTCTCTCCCTCCCTCTGTTTCTCTCTCTCTCTCTCTCCTTCCCTCTCTCTCTCTGTCTCCTTCTCTCTCTCCCTCCTTCCCTCCCTCTCTCTGTTTCTCTTTCTCCCTCTCCATCTCCTTCTCTCTCTCTCTCTCTCTCTCTCCGTCTCCTTGTCTCTTTCTCTCTCTCTCTCTGAAGAACACAAGAATAGCAACAAAACTAAAAAGATACATTGGCACGCATGTGCACTAACTACACACACACAATTTGCTTGCAAAGAATGCTGAACCACACCCAACGGGACCCAAGGCAAGGGCCCTGACCAAACTATTCCATTTTCCCAACAGTCAGTCATACAGGATGATATCCAATTAATACAAACAAATGTAATACAGTGAATGTCATGTATGTGTAATAATAAAAAAAAAAAACGAGAATACTAATTATTCCCCTCTAATTCCAAATACTAGCACCTTCCCAATCTCTAAACATCCCAATAAAATCTAATCTTTCAATACTCCGTCAAGTGCTAATTACACATAACATCTTTTCTAATCTCCCAAATTATAAATAATTTATCTATCTTCTGAATTTTCACAGCATATTACTTGTATCTTTTGTGGCATTTACTTAGACCATACATGCTAAATTTTAATGACTAATGGTCAAAAATCTTACCCAATGCCCAAAGTTATTCATTTCACTAAAACACTTTAAACATGATCAAACAGGGATTTATTTAGTAAACTAAGTTAACTTTTAGAATACAAATATTCCTCAAAATGATAAGCCTATTGGTATGTGTTATTTTAATAAGATCTTCTGTCCCAAACTCTAATCCATGAGCTGAGCAAATGTGATACCTAATAGATTTTTTAAGAAGGAAATCTTACACTATTTCAAAGACTAGGCATCTGGCTTCTGATGAAGGAGAAAGCAGGATATGGATATTTGTGCCATGACTAATCTGCACATATTAAAAGCAAAAACTCTTTCCTATATATATATATATACATACATACATACATATACACATGCACTCAAAGCCAACATCAGGCCAATAGCGTGTCAACCATGCTCTCTCCCTACTTTCAAATATATGCCTCAGGATACATGCTACCCTCTAGAAATACAGTCTCACCGGAGGTTTAAATCGATTTAACCTAAAAAACCCAAAAGTCTATAAATAAAGAGAAAGCTACATTGAATTTGTTTCCAAGAGATAATTTAGGGTTACAGACCATTTGTGTAGATGGCAGACCCAATAACATGCCACAGCTTCAGAAAATACAAATGCCGTGAGATTTTTTTAAGGTGAAGAAAGGAATACTGGTGAGAGAACAGGATCCATACATACAGTTTGAAAAATACTGTAATAAAATAGTTGACTTTGCATTATTTCTCTCCAGTTCCTTAAATCATACTTCCTAATCTCATCCCAAGATTGAGTCTATAATATCTTTAAAGGATGCAGTATTCAAGGATTCTCCTTTGCTGCAGGTCCATGAATAGAGGATAAGTTATATTTCACAAATTGTATTACCTTTAAGTTAAAAAAAAAAAAATTACTTCAGAAAAGACAACCCACAGAGTAAGAGAACATATTTGCTTCAGAAACAACACAAATGTCCATCAACTGATGAATACATAAACAAAATGTGGAACATACATGTAATATTATTTGGCCATTAAAGAAGGATGAACCTTGGGGCCGGCCCGGTGGCGCACTGGATAGTGCGCCGCTTGGGAAGCGCGGCAGCGCTCCCGCCCGAGGGTTCGGATCCCACATACGGACCGGCTCCCGCTCACTGGCTGAGAGAGGCGTGGGAGCAACACCGAGGTTTGCAATCCCGTTGCCGGTCCCTGGTCCGGTACGGGGGCAACACTGAGGGTTGCGATCTGTTGCCGGACACGGAAAAAAGACAAAAAAGACAAAAAAAAAAAAAAAGAAGGATGAACCTTGAAAACATATATGAAGTGAAAATGCCCGACACAAAAGATTATATTATTCCATTTATAGAGAATGTCCAGAATAGCTGAATCTATGAAAACACAAAGTAGAATATTGGTTTCCTGGAGTTGTCTGATTTGGGGAGAAATGAAGAGTAACTGTTAGTGGGTTTGGAGTTTCTTTTGGGAGTCCTGAAAATATACTAAAATTAGATTGTGGCTATGACTGCACCACTCTGAATATACTAAAAAACACCGAATTGTACACATTAAATGTTTGAATTATGTGGTATGTCAATTAATATCTTAATAAAGTTGTTAAAAAATTACCTCTGGCCAAAATGATGCCTCTAATGCAATTAAGTGTTATAAAGGAGAGACCTAAAATTACCTTGCTACTACAAACTGGAAATGTGAATGACCTTACTAATAGTCCAAAAACATTTTTTTGTTGTTAAATATCCTAGTCTTGGGCTGCCCGGTTAGCTCAGTTGGTTAGGGCATAGTGCTGATAACACCTACATCCAAGGTTTGAACCCTGTACCGGCCAGCCACAACAAACAAAACAAAACAACCCAGTCTTATTTTGTGGTGGATTCAATCTCTTCCTCTTTTAGGGTACTTTAGAAAGTTCCCTCATGTTTATGTGACAGAAAGAACCCTATGCCAACTGGCAAAATTATGATCCTACCCATCCCACTCATAGTCTCTGCTATAGCCAAATTTGATACTATATATTTGTTATCTCCTAGGTGAAATATAAATGAGACCTGTAGTAAGAGGAGCAGGAAGCAGGAGGAGCACTGGGCTGATTCATCTGTGGGAGTCTACAGATCCCACACAAATTAAATATTTCAGATTCAGTTACCTTAACAAAAATGAATTAAAGGCCTGCTTCAAACAGTCCTAGTGGATTGACTGTTACAAGACATGGACCAACTCCATTACTGTAAATACGTGTAGAAAAATGGGAAACTCGTTTATCCCTCTGGTCCTGGTTCTTAATCTTCAAAATGAGGATGATGAATTAACTGGTCTCTCTTGTCTCTTCCAGTTCCATAAGTCTGTATATTCTTCTAATTCTCTAGCCTAGCCAATGCTACAATTCCTCTATCCTCAGTAAACTGGTTGGTTGCCTGCTAGAGCAGCAAGTTAATCATAATATTTATTTTAAAAATAGTCCAAATTATTCAGAATTATTTTTATAGAGTTTAAATCATTCAAGTCCAACTTACCATCACACTCAGCAATAATAATTAAAAGCAAAATGTCAGCCACGTAAAGTAGCACAGGGCAAATAGTTCAGGATTTTAAAGCTACAAGCTCAAAAATTAAATCAATTAGATACCTGTATTTTCCTCATGCTGTTTTCTCCATTCACTCCAACTCTACTTTTCAAAGCTATACCTGTTCTTTCACCCCTACTCTATTTCATGAAACTTGTATAGATTCTTCAAATCAGGTGGTTACTTTTGAACCTTCACAGCACACTATTAACACCTCTTTTGGAATACTCATCATGTTAAAGTTATTTTTATACTTCTCTTAGCCACGCCCACCCCAAATATTCAAATACTATATTGTAAACTCTAGACAGCAGGAGCTATGCTTCTCCTATAAAATGGAATAGCAATTTCCACACAGAAAACATCAAAATAGAATTGAATAAAATTACTCTTCTGTACAACTGAAAATACAATTTAAAAAGCACCAGACAAAAAGAGTACTTCAGCTTGTGACATTCATACCCTGAAATTTACTTATAACTCTGACAGTAATAAGTAGAAATAGAGCAAATAAATCTTTGTGGAGTAAAAAACAAAAATACTTCAAAGGTCTTTATTTTTAAAATTTTTGTTTAAAGCCATATATAACTAATTTCCAAAAATTTAACTGAGAGACAATAGCATTACTCCTCAAGATACAACTAAAGTACTTTACACACTAACCATAAAATCCTTAAGATCATCAAACTTTCCTACACTTACAGTGAAAGGACAAACTGAAAGCAATTCCTCAGCGCACACAGTAACTGCTGTTTGCAAATGGATTTACTGTTAATTCCATTTTGGACTAAGCTCTTAAAAGATGAATTGAAAAACTGCCTTCATCAGTCAGAAACTGACCAGCCAGTAATTATACCTTCATTTATTCCACTATTTTACAAACCGTTATAATTCACTTTTCAGTGCAAATAAAACCTCCTTGGTATCACAATACAAGGTGTAAATCAACAATAACACTTTTGATGACGAAAAAGAATGGTATAGGTTGGAAAGCATTTAAATATTTGAATAGTTCTCATATTGCCTCATCAACCATTCACTTATTCACTCATTTAACAAATGTTCAATGAGGAAGCCTGTGCTAGGCACCATGTTACAAGACACACCAACGAACAAATGAGACACTTACACCTATGGACACAAGCCCTAAAACTGTCAAAAGTACCTAAACACAGGACCACTGTGTACAGACTGTCCACTGAACAACTTTACAAGTGCCATTCACATAGACTACATTGAGAATAGTGCCCCTAGCAGTAGTGGCACCACTAACCTTCTAGGACCCCTCCCCACATTCCATATAATTGCAAAGGGAGAAGCCACGTTTAAATGATGTGACCAAACTTGCCTAGTTCAAGGATTATCATCTAAATCAAGATAAACCAGTGACAATCTTCTATCTTCAACCAGTGATAGTCTTTCATCTTCAACCATTTCTTGAAATTTCGTCAACCATTTCTCAAAAATACCTCAGGATCCTTAACCTTAGAACAGCAAATTAAAAAATAGTGCTGGGACCTTTAAGTAATAGGTTATGTGCTTAAACTAGCCTATGTTGATTTCTAGTACTGACAGAAAAAACTAATTTCAACTAACTTTAATTTTGAATGAATAACCTGAGTTTCAGAGAGGCTAAATAACTTGCTTAAAATTATACTGCAGACCTGGGACTATATATGGCTAATAATGTAATATAGAAATGATAGTTCATCATTTTAGGGACACACATACTGTGACAGCCAGCCTCCAGCATGAATCCCACCACCTCCTGGTAATTATCTTCTTCTGTAGTGTAATTTATTATTATACCAGGGTTGGTCTGTATGAACAATAGAATATCACAGACATGATGAAACAGCTGAGATATGACTACAGAAGACATTGTGGCTTGTATATTATATACTCACATGCTCTCACAGTCACTCTCTCCTCTCTCTCTCCCCCTACTCTCCCAGGGGGATGTCAACTGCCATGCTGTGAACAGCCCTATGGAGAAGCCCTCCTGGTGAGGAACTGAGGCCTACCATCAATCACATGAATTGAGCTTGAAAGTGCATCCTCCAGCCCAAGTTAAGCCCAGGCTGAAAGCTTCACTGCAACCTCATGAGAGATCCTGAGCCAGAACCACCCAGCTAAGTCACTTTTGGATTCCAGACCCTTTGCATTAGGTTAGCTATTGCTGCCATGACAAATTACAACAAAATTAGTGGCTTTAAACAATTTACTATTTCACAGTTCTGTAGGTTAGAAGCCCAGCGGGCTTAACTGGCTTTCTCTGCTCTAAATACCACAAGGCTGAAATCAAGGTGTCAGCTGCCTGAATTACTTACTGGAGGCTCTGGGGACAATCTGCTTCCAGACTCTTTCAGGTTTCCAGCAGAATTTAGTTCCATGCAGCTGTAGAACTGACTTCCCTGTTTCCTTGTTGGCTGTCAGCTGGAGGATATTCTCAGCTTCTAGAGGCCACCTACATTGCTTGGCTTGTAATCCCCTACCCTCCATCTCACACTTCAAATCTCTCTAAGCACCCTCTGCCTCATCTCTATGATTCATCTGTTCTGACTTCACCTGAGAAAGGTTCTCCACTTTTAAGGAGCTCATGTATTAGACTGAGCCCACCTAGATAATCCAGGATCATCTCCCAATCTCAAAATCTGTAATCTTAACAACATTTTCAAAGTCACTTTTGCAATATAATGTAACATATTCACAGGCTTTGGGATATAGGACATGGCCCTCAGAAAGAGTGTAACTTAATAAATGTTTGTTGTTTTAAACTTTTAATTTTTAATTTGTTACACAATAATAACCAATAACACACACCAAGAGGAAAAGGACCCTAAAATTATTAACCAGTATAGTTACACATAAGGCGTTCAATATATCACATATTTACACAAACACAAACCCTGACACGCATTATGCTAAGCAATTTTTCCATATAGCATCTCATTAAATTCTGCCAATAACCATATATTATTACCTATAAGATGAAACTCTTAGTCATTGGTAGCATCTAGATTAAATCCTGGTTATTTCAAACCCAAGCTGTATTTATGGACATCTATTTCTCTTCTTCTTTTATAATCTAAAGTTCCAAGTTATAGCATTTCAAGAATCAGACTGTTACTCTAATTATAAAGTCTTCAAAAATAATTTTCCACAAGTTTATTTTATTCTCCCTGATACTACCCCCCAAACATGAAATGCTTTATTGCTTAACTTGACAACTGAACATTGAAAGGGTTATTTGGAAAATGTGATTACACTAGTGTTCACCTTGATCTCAGTGCTTACATGACTACCATATTCCTTACACTGTCTTGCTAAGGTCACCAACTACTTCTTTTTTTTTTTTGCTAAATCCTAAGACCACTTTTTAATTCTTATCTTATTTGAACTCTCAGCAACATATAAGAAGGTTGACTACCTCATCTTTAAAACACTGTCTTTTCTTTTTTTTTTCCTTTTTGTCTTTTTTCGTGACCGGCAACGGATCGCAACCCTCAGTGTCGCGCCCATACCGGACCGGGACCAGCAACGGGATTGCAACCCTCGGTGTTATTACACTAGTGTTCACCTTGATCTCAGTGCTTACATGACTACCATATTCCTTACACTGTCTTGCTAAGGTCACCAACTACTTCTTTTTTTTTTTTGCTAAATCCTAAGACCACTTTTTAATTCTTATCTTATTTGAACTCTCAGCAACATATAAGAAGGTTGACTACCTCATCTTTAAAACACTGTCTTTTCTTTTTTTTTTCCTTTTTGTCTTTTTTCGTGACCGGCAACGGATCGCAACCCTCAGTGTCGCGCCCATACCGGACCGGGACCAGCAACGGGATTGCAACCCTCGGTGTTGCGCCCGCACCTCGCTCAGCCAGCAAGCGGCCGGTCTGTATGTGGGATCCGAACCCTCGGCGGGAGCGCCGCAGCACTCCCAAGCGACACACTGTAGCAGTAAAACACTATCTTTTCTTATCTTCCATCATAACATCTCACCTCTCTAGCTATTGCCTCTCAGTCACCTTTGTGGTCTTCTCTTCCTATGCTTACCCCTTACATACTAGAGTTCCTTAGGAGCGAGTCCTATTTCCACCCTCTTTGGGGGATCCAACTCCATACTTTCTCACATTCAGTTACCATCAATACTACTCTCAAATCTGTATCGTCTGCTCCTTTCTTTCTCCTGGACTCCAAATCCACATATACAGTTCTCTATTAGATATTTATTCATGGGTATCCAATAAGCACCTCAAATTCAACATGTTCCAAAGTATACTTATAATCACCCCTTGCAAAACCATTCCTCCTAACAGCTGTACTCAGTGAGGAGCTCTACTATCCATTTAATTTGCCAAGTAAGCCCCACTTCTCTCACCAAACCTCACTGTTTCTACAGCTCTTTAAAATGGATTCCACCACTTTGTTCCATTCTGAGTGCTACCCTCATATTCTCACCACCATCAACTCCTGACGAGCATACTGGGCTCCCCTATCTCTAATTATGCTCCCAATATCCCAATCTAAACCTCAACATGTGTTTCTTACTTTTGCCTCAGCAAATAAGCAAATAACTATAAATCAAAAATCTTTCAAGACAAGTGAGAAACAGAACTTCAAATGTTAAATCACCTAATGTTTTCACAGAGCAATTTCCCCAGATAACATAAGTCAATTTGATAACACTTACTGTTCTCCTTTCTTAAGCTAGTAAAACAATTGTATTTTTAATTTATATGAAATATCTTCATTATGTCACGTGCTCAAAAAGAGATGACAATATAGCATAAATTTTGGTTCTACTAGTACAAGAGTTCATCTGTGATTCAACATATTCAAATACTTGATGACACAGCTATTATGATACCAATAATTTTTCTTTATTCTAGGCTAAATATTCTCAAATCCAAGTGTAATGGCAAATATGCATTTAAAAACATTAAGTTATTGTATTACTAATCCTTCCAGGTCATTCATACCACCTTTCTTCAATTTTAAAAAATTCTAGGTTACATATACATATCTAAAATATCCAATCAAAACAAATTTTAGAAATTTACTCAAGTAGATAAAATACTCAATAATGATGCTGTTGTAATTTCATCAAAAAGATGGGGAGAGAAAAGAAATGCAAGAGTAAAAGACCATTTCAAAATTAATCAAATAAGACAAAAGCAAGCAATTAAAATTCAAGACACAAAGCAATTGCCAAGGTATAGTATATAAATGACTGCACCTAACAAAATATCTAGTCTAAACACAGAATATAAATAACTACTATGATGAAACCACTGAAGAGAACATAACATAAATACAGTCCTTGAAAGCTTAAAATGATTTCAAATTTGAACTTAACTATGAAAAAATGACATGAAATCTGAAAAGTAAATTCCACAGATGGAAGTCTAGTACTGTGTGTTTTACCTCTGGGAGTTGCAGGCTGCACCATGATTCTATTCTTACATTACAAATCTGTTGTGTGGGGAGCGGGGGAGGAATAACTGTGTTATGGGAAAAAAAAGATTAGAACAAATTGTTGTAAGAACATGTAGTTTTTTAATGTGTCTTTATTCTTTACAAGAACCTTATCTTTAAAGTTTTTTTTATATAAATGATTTCATCTATATTTATAACACCTAATGCCCTTCATGTTTCTTACTAAAAGAATGATCCTGAAGAAGCCACTGCTACTCAACTCACATTATAGTTTTTTTAAAGTCACAATATCACAAGAAAAATGAGGAAGAGATTCTATTGTATTTTTCCTTCTCTACCATAAACCAAAACACCAGTGCAAGCCACTATAAGGAGAGGAGAGAAGAGACAGTGGTTAAGACAGCAGCTGTGTTGAAGCTCAGAAAGGACATGCGTTGGCAGATTTGTGAGGTGACGGCTAAAACACAATGTGCCTAGATCTAGTCTGATTCCTAAAATAAAAAAAAAAAAAATTTTGTACTTGATGTTTTGCCTTTTAGTGAGCTATTTCCCTCCCACCGCAGAACACTTTTGCTCGAGATGTTCTAATTCATTAGTATTAATATGTTGTCACTAAAGGAAAAACACCATTAATTTATGAAATAAAGAAAACCAGTTAAGACTGACTCAGAAATGAGTGTGTATCATTAAAACACCTTATACATATACACTTCATTACAGTTTAAAAACAATTGTTTCCACTTGCAATTTAAACTCAACTAAAAGTTCTTAAACTGTTGTGACGAATGGCATAAATACAAAATTTAAAACAGCAGGAGTAAAGTGAGAACAGATAGCAAATATGTGCATGTTGATAGAGTACAGCTGCAAGAGTCAGGAATGATAACACAAAATGGAACAAGGTGTGAATGAACTTGTAAGAGGACAAAAGCAGGAATCCACAGAGTAGGTATGGTCTTAAATGAAATGATATGCACACATCTTTGCTTCACACAAGAATAAAAGATGGACAAATAAGTCTAGATCTAGATATGCTTTTAGATGAGATACACAGGAAACAAGAAGTTGACAAAATTTAATCCTCTCTTTTTTCAATGAAGTAGGAGGTTAAGGACTTCTGGTAAAAATGAGAGAGAGAGAAAGGTTCTTTGATGGTGGTCTATATCAACAGCCACCAAACTAAGGCCCGTGGGACAAACTGAGCCCCCAAGCTGAGCTGGGGCTCAGTTTTTGGTTTTTACGCTTGTAAGAATGGTTTTTATATTTGTAAAGGGTCAAAAAAAAAAGAAAAGAAAACAAAGAAGAATGTGTGATACAGACTGTATATGGCCCATAAAGCCTAAAATATTTACTATCTGGCCCTTTATTGGAAAAGTTTGTATATATAACAGCAGCTGTGAGAGAGAGGAAAATGACTAGAGTTTAGAACACATAAATTTGTAGAGGCTTCAATCTGTATAGCTGTGTGATCTTTTCTCCAGTAATCTTTTCTTCCAACAGGGAAAAAAATAATGAAAAGACTTATGAAAGAAAACTGTCCAGGACAAATATATTATACACCAAGAATCTGAATTACATGATACACAATATTACTAACCTATTATTAGACTCTAACATAAGAAATAAGTCATAAAGAGCAAAACAACAATAAAAGATTTTAATAACTTTAAGATAACAGTAAAAGAAATGCCACAAGATAGTTCATAATTAATTGCTAACAGAAGTTCCATGATAACTTTTTTTTTTTTTCCTTTTTGTCTTTTTTTACTGACCGGTAATGGGATCGCAACCCTCGGTGTCGCGCCCGTACCGGGGACCGGCAACGGGATCACAACCCTCGGTGTTGCGCCCGCACCTCGCTCAGCCAGTGAGCGGGAACCGGTCTCCACATGGGATCCGAACCCTCGGCAGGAGCGCCGCCACGCTCCCAAGCGGCACACTCTCCAGTGCGCCACCGGGCCGGCCCCCATGATAACTTTTTAAAACAGAATTGAAACTTCTACTTCCAGTCTGGCAGAATAATCAGTATAGAATTTACCCTAGCAACCAGAAAACTAGACAAAAATTATGAAACTACTGTTTTCAGATACTAGATGACAGATAATGCAAGAAAACAAATGAAGTGAGCTCTTTGATTATTCTGGCTTTCTGCTACATACTTGAATACTTTCCCCTACAATGTGAGAGGAAAACCCCAGCAGAGCACAAAGCGCTCAATGAATTGAAGGAAGGCTGAGGAAGCTGGAATTCTCAGGTCAGAATAACAGAAAAAAGCTAAGCAGAAAAACAGTTCTAGAAAATTCTATAGAAGGCCTTTTGCAGAAAAATGTACCTTAAGCAAACAGTTCTGTAAATCTCTATATGGGACCTCTTGAGTCTTCAAAGGAATACTAAATTATAAACACATACAGTAAGACTCAAAGAGGCTTGGCAAACTAGAAAGCCTGCAAAATGATCAACTCTCAGAGTACTACAAAATATTCCAGTTTGGAAAGCCAAAATAGGGAGACATCACTGAACACAGGGGTAATCAGTATGGCTCTATGAAGCATTATGCCTTAGTAGAGCTAAACTAGTCAGAGTAAAGGTTCCTTTAGAGCTGCCTCTAATAGAGTTTAAAAACAAGCATGAAAGGGGCCGGCCCGGTGGCGCACTGCTACAGTGCGCCACTTGGGAGCGCAGTGGCGCTCCCGCTGAGGGTTCGGATCCCACATACAGACTGGTTCCCGCTCACTGGCTGAGCGAGGTGCGGGAGCAACACCGAGGGCTGCGATCCCGTTGCCAGTCCCGGTCCGGTACGGGCACGACACTGAGGGTTGCGATCCGTTGCCGGACACGAAAAAAAACAAAAAGGAAAAAAAAAAAAAACAAGCATGAAAGGATCAAGTTCATCTACAAGTAACAAGTGACAGAACAATTGCAACATTCAATAAAAGAAGATAAAACCCATTCACAGTGTTCAAACACAATGACCAGCATCCAATAAAAAATAATTAAAAGTACCAAGATGAAAAGAAATGTTAGGAGACAGACATTAAATATCTACCACAACTAAGTTGACAGATTTTTTTAAAAAATGAATGCAATAAAAAGAGAACTCATAACTATAAAAATTTATGAAACAAAACTTCTAGAGCTGAAAAACACATTATTTGAACTGAAAAACCCCTAGAAAGGATTAACGACAGATCAAACACTACAAAAGAAAAAACTGATGAACCTGGAACCAGGGTAAAACTATCAAAAAAGTAAAGAAAAAATAAAATGAACAAAGCCTCAATGATATGTGGCACAATACTGGGAGTCTAAAATGCATGTTATTGAAGTCCAATAAGAAAAGGAAAGATATGAGAAAGAAAAAGTATTTGAAGGGGTGGAATAATTTTCAAATTTGATGAAAAACAAAAACAAACAGCAGCAGCAGCATCAAAACTACAACAAAAACACAGATCCAGGAATATTAGTGAACCTCAAGCAAGGAAGGAGAATAAACACACAGATATCACACCAATGCTCATCATAATTAAATAAAAAGGAACTCTAAAAGGAGCCAAAGAAAAAAAGACATTACAGAGATGACAAAGAAAGACAAGAATGATCACAAACTTCTCATCAGAAACTACAGGCCAGAAAACAATATATTTTTAAATAATGAAAGAAAAAAATGTCAATATAGAGCTCTATATAAAGTGAAAATAAGTAAGAAATGAAGACACAAGGAACACATTTTTGACAATAAAAGCAGAAAGAATTGGTTGTCAACAATCCTGCACAAAAAAAAGTCACAGTAAGTTCTTCAGGATGATGGAAAGTACTACCAGAAGGAATCTCTCAGATATAAAAAGAAATAAAGAGTGCCAGAAATTGGAAATACATGTATTAAAAGTTTATTTTTAAAATTTGTTTAAAAGATAATGGGATGGTTAAAACAAAAGCAATGATGTCTGCTTTCATTTCTACTCAACACTGTACTTGTGATCTTAACTACTGCAATAAGGCAAGAACGGAAAAAAAGGTATAAAGATTGAAAAGATGACATAAAATTTTGTTTATTCAAATATGAGGGTACTTCAAAAAATCTGCAGAAAGATTTTATTATCTTTTAATTCCATTTTTCTATGAACTTTTTGAAGTACCCTTACATAATTCTATAAGAAGAAAACCATAAGGAATCAAGAAAAAAAAAAGAATTAGGTTGGCCAGTTAGCTCAGTTGTTTATAGCACAGCCTTATAATGACAAGATCACGGGTTCAGATCCCTGTATCAGCCAGCTGCCAAAAAAAAAAAGAACTAATATATGAGTTTGGCAAGATCATAAGGTTTAAATTCAATATACAAAACTCAACAGTATTTCTTTATAAAAGCAAAATCAAAAATTAAAAATACTGTTTGCAATACTATCAAAAAAGGTTATGAGTCTAGCATTGTCCAACTTGACACATGTGTAAAACCTTTACACTGAAAACTACAAAATATTACTGAGAGAAATGAAAGACAACCAAAATAAATGGAGAGATATACCATGTTTATAGATCAGAAGACTTAATATAAAGTGTGAATGTTCCCCAAGGATCTATAGATCAAATCTGATGCCAATCAAAATCCCAGCAGGTATTCTTCCGGCCTCCACAATGGGATGTAGAAAGCTAGAAAAAACATAGCTCACACCCTGATGACAAAAGGAACAAAGGGGGAAAAAAAACCAATCTGCAAATACAAACTTGCCTTGAACTCATCAGAGAGCTGAGGTTACAGGGCAACCAGCAACCAACCAGCCCAAACTCTAAGGAAAGACAGGTGCTTTGAAGGACATTTGGTATAAGAGCACTTGAGTGCCTGGGAAAGACAATATTGGACACTACACTAAGAATAATTCAGCTAAGAAAATAAACTAATAATAATAATAATATTAATAATAATTGAGCTAAAATTGTTAATTAATGGCTAAAGGCTGAGTGTATGCTAGCAAGAAAATATACAACCCATGGAGACCACAGATGCAAAGAGAATTCATACCCATTCACAGGTTCTTCTTCACAGACCTCAACAGATATTCACAGAAAATGAGTACACAGTGAAAGGCCTAAGAAAGCATCCCTCACGGTGCAGGTTTTGAAGGAGAATAGGCAGCCACTGAGAGAAAAGCATGAAGTCCAGCCTGGATCCTTTCTACCATCAATAATATTGGGAGAGGGGGGTCTTAAACCACTGAGGGGAGGACAACAAACCCTGTCACTCTTTAGACACTGTTGAAAAGCCATTAGAGCTAGGAGAACAGAAAAAAAAAAATCCTATAACCTTGGGTGAGGAAAATGAATTCAACCTACAAGTAGAAGCAGGGGAGGGACACTGAGAAGTCTCCATTCCCAAAACCCAGGACACAATGGTTGTCCAGTCTATTATTACAGTGGATATGTTGCCAAATCTGATACAATAATGGATCTAGGTAGAAATGGTGGCAATCTGGGAAGTAGAGGCTTGAATGAGCCAGATTGTATGACTGGTTATTGGAATGTGTTTTCGTAGTTCGCAATCCTAAAGATAGATGTTTCTACTCTGCCAGTCTCCTAACAGGCAGGGGGCCTGAAGATTAGGCTATTGGCACAGGCCAGGAGTCCATAAAAATATAACAAAGTTAATCAAGTCTTGGTCAGAGCTATGAAAATGGAGTGATTAGATTCATTCTCAGTTTCTGTCACTGGCACTGACCCTGAACAGCTGCATCAGCTTTTAACTTGGCTGAACCATCAGTAAAACAAGCCCAGATATTTTCAGGAACTTCTATGAACTGAGGGCCCCGATGAGCCAGTGTTTTGCTTCAGGTGGAAAAATGAGAGAGAAGTTTTTCCCCACAAGGGGTAGCTTCCACTCTTTTGTGGAAAACCAAAATGACACTAAAACCAGGCCAGCTGCATCCCTGCACAATTTTCATTTGATCAGTGAGGTCTACTGGGCCCTTTCCCTGTTAACAGTCAAGTCAAAATTAACCTACCCCAAAATGGGGATATCGGGCCAGAATCACAAGACATCTACGGGTCAGGTACTTCATTTTAATAAGACCTTAGCAGTAGGCTAATAGCTATCTGCATTTTCAAAAGAGGTATACTTGGTAGCTGGGTCAGGCAAGTGGCACTGCTGTACTGGGAAATGGCCTTAGTTCTTCAGCAGCCACCAAATCTTTAACTAAAGCCAACAAACCTTTAAAGTAATTTTCTTTTCTTTCCTTCTAGGAATGATACATTATTTTTGCTGGATCATCCTGTGAGGGGAGTGGGGATCACCTCTCTCCATGCAGCAGCCCAGGAATGGGAGAATCTCTTCTGGATCTACAACCATTCACAGTATAAGAACTTATAAAACATCAATACAAATTATCCATTTAGCACAAGAAGCCAGAACAACAGTACACTGAATATGCCCAGAAGATCCACCCACACCTTAGCTTTTTTTGAATTTGAGTGTTTTTCCCCCTGCAGGAATACAGACCAAGGAATTTAACACATGCACAAAAGGGACTACAGCCATAGCTGCCAAGAGACCACATTATTTCCTGACCAGAAGCATGGGGAGTACAGGGTAGTGGGGGAGGCTAGCCTGCAGAGGAGGTCTGTGGTGGCAAGAAGGCTTTTCTTCCACCTTGGTTCCTCACTCCAGGGTGGTGCTGCTTCACCACCTGGGCCTATGGGTCTCTAACCTACCCCTGTGCGTGCTGTTCTCAGTGCCTTCAGCCTCCCTTGCCTCCTACCATGCCTTTTCCCCTCAGGACTGGGTAGGATGGTGAATTGGGCGTGTCAAATCCAGCAGAGCTAGAAAAGTTTGAATTCCTCCCCGTCCTTGAGGTTCCCTACCATACGTGGCTTTTATCTTAAGCAGCTGAGGTTAGAGTAAAGGGAAAGAGAAGAATCAGAGAACACAGAGGGAAAGAGCAGCTCTGTGCCAGAAAGCAAGACTTTGCATGTACAATCAATTTCAAGTGGCTGCCCACTCAGATGCAACAAATGAATTTATAATGTATTTTAGTCTACCCAAAGTTCTGCATCCTCATTGCTGACACCTTTTATTTTAACTCTCTGAAGCCCTTGATTTAACAACTACAGCCATACAGCCTTTTGCCTAGGCCTCTGAGGCTTGATGCCTGTCCTCTAGCCGAGAGAGTGAGCAACAAGTGAAGCACCATTCCTAGAAGCTTCATTTAATTGCACCTCCCACTGCTTAGCCTTAAAAAATTCATTAACAGGTAAGGGACTCTCTACTACTACATCACCACTTAAATTTAAGAGCATTTCCTACTGGATCTCATATTCCCTAAACCAGCCTACAAGGCCCCATATCCTTTGTCTTGTAGGAAGCCATATCTCTGTCAACATCTCATCCTTGTTACCAGAAACGTGAAAAATTGTTAACAGCCTGAGATTTTACCCTACTTATAAGCTATGAAGCTAGCCTGTCAGTGTTTCATGAATGCTAGCAGAAGATATAAAATGCCTGGGCCAGAGATAAAGGACTTTATTACCCATGATACAACAAGCAGTATGCACATCATGGTGACAATTCACCTTGCCCTCCAAGTACCCCTGGCAGAGGGGCCTAACTGGATGCTGTGTATACCGCGTTCATGTGGTTTATGCCACAGCTGAAGAATACCGGGCTTGGGAAATCTACCATTTTTATAACAAGCAAAAGCAAGTCTGCTCTTTTTCTGGGAAGTCATTACTTCATCCTTGAAGGTTGCTAGCTACAAATACAACCCTGAGAAACAGACCAGGTAAAACACAGTCATGTCTTTGCATTCTTAGCATACCCAGCAGGAACGTTCAGGGTTGCTCAAGGCTCATGCAGGATGGCTTCTCCCAACACACTCCTACTCAACCTAATACCAGAGGTCCTAGGCAGTAGAATAAGGCAAGAAAATAAATAAGTCACACATGTTTCAGGAAAAGTAAACTATCTCTATTTGCAGACCATATTGTCTACATAGAAAATGCCATGAAATTCACGAAAAAATAAAAAGCTCACAAGACTAATATATGACTTTAATAAAGTTCCAAGGTACAAGTTCGATATACAAAAAAAATCATATTTGTATATACTAACAATAAACAATTGAACTTTTTAAAATTAGGTGCTACTTCAATAGCACTAAAGAAATGAAATAATTAGGTACAAATCTAACAAAATATATGCAGGATCTATAGACTAAGAACTGCAAAACACTGATAAAATAAATCAAAAAAATATCTAAAAATAATAGATACACCATGTCCATAAGCTGGAAACCTCAATACTGTTAAGATGTCAATTCTCCCCAAAATGACTCATAGATTCTCTGCAATACCAATCAAAATAACAGGAATTTTTGTAGATATTATATCCCTAAATAGAGACTAGAAGGTAGCAGTAACTGAAGATATATTGTTGAATATACCTGGCAGAAAATTACCAGTGATCACAGTCTTTAAGAACTATTAGTGAACTTTTTAATTGTATCCATTTTCCCAAATGGATGATAGTGGATGTTACTAGTCAATAGTGGAATGGTAGCTTACATTAGAATTCTACCATTCACTGGTTCTACACATAAAGAATGGCAGCCTTCTTACAAAAGCATTATGTATCTAAATACTTTCAATAATAGACCATTACATCATTGGTAGCCATTCAGCTATGTCTCTCACAGAGCATAAGACTCCTAACAGGACAGAAGAGGCAACTTGACATAGCTTTGTTAAATATATAATCTAGCTGGTCAACTGACCTGGCCTCAGGACACAGAAATGAGATTGATTCTGCATAACAATTTAGAATGGGAGAATTATGCAAAGAAAAGGAAGCAACAGAAAAACCAGTGGGGGAACAAAACACAGACATGTCTTTGTGTAATTCTTTGATTAAAATAGAAGAGCAAAACAACAAAATCCTTAATATTTATGGATGCAAAGTGGGATATAAGTCAGTCAGAACAGCAAGCAGAAAATTGGAGGTGGGGGTAAAGTAGACATGCCAACAAGTAGTACAAGGGGAGGTTAAATGGTAGTAATAGTCACAGGGTCCAAAGTCTAGGTTTCATCGAGAAAATGGAAAGAAATGCCATAGATTTATTTTTATAATGTATGCAGTGCTGGCAAATGACTTACGAATACACAGTGTGGAAAAAAAAAAATGTTAAATGCCCAACTGCTCAACTTAGGTGAGGTAGGGAGGATGGGGAAGAATGGTTTGTGAAATTTTCTGTCTGTTGAGTATGCAATTCTGATGCATGTACTTTATCCAATATAATCAGTTTTCAATTATTCTTTTATAGAAAATGAATCACCAGTGTTGTTGACTCTACTACCTTGGCTACTCCCCTCTGGATGGAGGTTTTAGCAGATGGTCCATTTCTATTTTTCTGATAAAACATTTGTTATGAAAGAAATTTAAAGTTGAGAAGCCAAACGAAATTTTTGAATTGGCTTTAAACTGAAATAATCCTTTCTTCCCTGGGCTCCATATCAGAGAGAGTTCACAGTTAACTATATTAAGAATTCATTGAAAAAGCACCCTTGAAGCAATACAGTTTAAAATGTGATTTTCAGCAATTGGAAACTGCTTTTGCATACATATTTTGCAAACAGTTTCAAAGCACTCTCAGTTATGGTTAATTTCAATATTTCACAAGATTGAGTTTTTTAGAATCATCAAAAATGTGGCATCAGAACTAGGCACAAGCTGGGTAAGAATGATTTGATATGAATAGTGCAATATAAGAATAACAATCAATTACTTTCTCACAGTCACAGTTGTCCAAACGTAACAAGACAAATATATAAAATTAAAATCAAAGAATCTCCATATCAAGAATCTTAGAAATTAAGACAAATATGCAATGAAAATATTTATAACTAAAAAGAAAAGCACAACTTTTGAAAAAGGATTTTAACCAAGCTGTATTTTGGGGTTAGAATATCTACTACTTAGTTATCATGAGGAAAGCCAAACCTTTTTACCAATTTATTAATTACATAAAAATTAACCTATTATTTTATAACATAAAATTTGGTTTTAAGTCACCAATTGTAGAATTTTTCAAAATTAGTATCATATATGAATGCAAAATACATATACATATACTAAATACACATATGAAATGCAAAAGTGTGAAAATCTGTGTTACTATGGAAACGTGGATCTTTGTAAATTCTGACAAATGTAATTGGGGTTTTTTTTGCATGAAAATATTTTAATCTGATTCTCAACCCAGTGGCTTAGATATATGCATATTTGTTAAAAATAGCGGAAGTTAGGATTACCCTGTTAAGATTTCATAGTATCTTGTAATCAACAAACCAATTTATGGTTTTTAAAAAGAAATAAAAGTATACTAAGCATTGTATACATAAAAAAAAGATGCGATATCTTTTGTATCCTTAACCACAAGTCACTTATATGGAAAATAAAGAGCAATGTCCAGACCTGAGCTTTTTTGCTACCTCAGATTTATAACTTGGAAACATCTCACAAAGAGTTAAAGTACAGAAATATACTTCAACAAAAAGAATCTTTGGTCATACCATGACCCAAAGAAAGCTTGATTTGCCAAAAGTTATATAGCTAACAAGTAGTGCCTAAACCTAGATCATCCAATTCTAAGTCCCAAGTACCTTCATTATTTTACAAGGAGAGAGGAACAATTACCTAGTAGGCAGGGTTTCAGATTTCCAACACTGACTGTGTTGCTAACTTTCTAGACTTTTTAAAGTCAGTAAATTTCTCTGTGCTTTGGTTTCTTCTACTTCATGGGAATATTTTGACAATAAACATAAGCAAACACTTGAACTCTTTGGCAGAAAAACACTATATAAATTTCTACTATGTTAATAATTTCCTTGTCTCCACCACACATTTCAACTGATGCCAACATGTTTTCTCTGGTTTTAGTTTTAAGCTTAAAATAATAACTGCGTGTGTGTGCATGTTGTGTGTAACATGGCTGGCATTCTAACAAGATCCTTTTCCCCAACTTTCAAAATGCATGAATAATAGCACAAGGACATTTCATAAAGCATTACCAAAGTCTTGCCACCCAAAGCTGGGCAGAAAATTTTAGAAATTCACAATAAAACTTATATTACTCTTAAATTACACAGAAATGCAATTCAAGACTCATATGCTAGTCTGCCATTCCCCTATAAAGATTAAATACTACCAGCGAAAGATTATAAAAATGCCTATTTCTTTTCTAAATTATAAAAGAAAAATTCCAGTTGCAAATAAAAAACTTAGCATATAACATTTTGGAAAATGAAGATCACTAATATTCCTAAAATAATGAAAATAGGTGATAATTAATATTCTAATGATCCAGCCATCTGCAATGTTTATTTTGTCAAAAGTTACAGAATCCAGTCACTTTATATACTCAAGTCTAAAAAAATGTAACCTCATTCTTGAGAATAAAAATTTATTTATAGGAAGAGAGCTGGCCAGTAAGCTCAGTTGTTAGAGTGTGGTGTTATCACACCAAGGTCAAGGGTTCAGATCCCCACACTTGCCAGCCTCCAAAAAAAACAAACAAAAACTTATATATAGGTAAGCAAAATTAATAGATATTTCATTTTAAATCAATATTTTGAGATTCTTATACCATTTGTATTATTTTGACAGCATATTTATCTTAAAATAATTTAGCTTTAGTATGAAAACATGTAACTAACTTAATTTTTCCTTTACCACATATATTTACCAACAACATTAGCATAAAGCTAAATGTAATATTTAAGATATAGCAACCCACTAAAAAATGTGTCCAGGTCAAGAACTGAAATAGCCAATTGAAATAAAACATTATGGCAAATAACCAGGTAAAAGGATAACCAAATGTGAAGACCGAGAAGTAATCTCCAAAAGTAATGCAAATGATGAAAGTTTTATAAACTGAGACTATGCTGTTAGCAGTGGAATTTAAAAACATATTTTAGAATATAATCATCTTAGATCAACCTGATTAATATTTTAAATAAATGCAATGAATGAATACCTAAATGAATGAATACTGAAGCCATGACAATGTTTAACACCTAGATATGTTCACAGAAATTTCGAATACACAGAGAAGATGACTTGAATATAAACAAACTAGTTGAAATTCAGTGTGGCTCACTGTAAAGATGCAGTGAATTTCTATTTGTAGAACAAAGAATCTCAACCAAAAGGGTATGTACAACAACAATATTCTCAAATGCAATTATCAAGGCTTTAAAAAGAATATATACTTTTTGCTATGTAAATCATTCCTGCTCCCCCACCTCCCTGCATTTTTTAATGTTTGGCATAAATGACCAACAAACCAGAATAGAAAACACATTTTTAAATCACTAATTTACTCATTTTATTTAAGAATAACATACAACCACTTATGAGTTCAGCCTTTTTTAAAAAGCCATTCTTACATAAAACAGTGGGGGGGAGGGGGGAATCCCTGCTATACATATGAAGCACAGTTTAAGCCCAATACAACTGACCAATCAAAATTAGTGAATGCACTGCATCTCTCTGCAGTGGAGAGAAGCGACAAGGTAGGCTGTCATTCGGCAAAAGCTGCCCAGAACAAGCTTTCCTCTGAAAAGCAGTGCCGTTCCTTTTCAGAAAGACTGAATCTAAATGTTGTCTCTGGAGACAAGAAGGCTTCAGTATGTTAAATGACCTTCATTATGTATTTTCACATGCTTATTGATTCCACAGTAGGAAGAGTGAGAGACTGCAGCAGCCTCTAAGCAGCACTACATGTTCCATACATTAGCAGTACTGCTGAAACAATGGCACAGTACAGACACATATTTTCATTAAGGTCATTTTTGAAAAGATGTTTATGAACCTCTTCCCCCAGTCCTCTACTAACAACTGAACAAAATGAATCAATCAAAACTGGAAAAGCCTCAACTACATCAAGAATTTATCAAATCTTTAGCGGAGGTAAGATGTGTTCCTTATTATAGTATACAGCTGCTTTTGAATCGGCATAGTGGGGTAAAATTACTTTGAAAAATTTCAGCCTAAATTTTAACAGTTTATTTGTTTAATTCTATTTATTGCTAAACATGTATTTTCTAGATCTATTTCTTTTAACACATGATATAGTTTAAATGCAATTTTTTAGTGTGCATTGTTAAATACAAATAATATTCTTTGTTAATTCACTACGAAGACACCAGCTTTTAAGTCACTTCGGGCTTACTCAATATTCTTAATGTCATAAGTACAGTTTTTCTTAGAAGTTCAGAAAATGTTTATATGTCTTAAAAGAAACAGGTTTACTATTTGGCTGTTATTTATTACTCAATTTTATGTTAAGTTTATTATTGGGCATGTTCATTGAAAATTATTTCATTTGCATTTCTACATCTTTGTATTACCTTTTACATTTCAACCACATGAACAATTCATCAATGGAAATTTATAGTATCTTATCATAGAATCTGTTTTAATGAGTTAAAATTCAAACTATGCGTTAATAATTAAGCAAGCTACAATATTTTTACAGCAGGAACTGTTAAATTTATTACAAAGACAAGAGGGAATGACAGAATGTTGAGTGTATACTGTTAATAATCTTGGAAAATACAGGTTAGCTTATAAAATGAGAGCAAAAATTAGTTTTTAAAAAATACAGCATTTCAAATGCAATTATAGAAAAGCTAACTCTATTGCAAGATAATATATACAATCTTTATTAGGAAAAGGGAATATTTTATATAAAGAAAATTTTATGCATATATGGCTGTGGTTCTAATAATAGTTTGCTTGTTTTAATAACAAATACTATATGTTTTTAAAATAAAACTAAAATAACTTTCAATTAATTGGAAATTATTAGAAACCCTATTTCTTAACCATTTCTTTTTTCTTTTCACAAGGGCCCACACCAGCTAATTCAGAATTTATAACTAACAATATGAAGAATGCAATTGACTGTGCATCTCCCTAGCTGTCTGAACCACGAACTGCAAGATATCCTTGTAACACACAAAATTTGAAGACATTATAAGGAGTTAGGTCTACATTATGTCTGGAATATAACATATCAAAAGTATCGGAAGAAGAGGCTTTATAAATAACCACAAAAACAAAAACAATGTAACTGTAAAAGCCTGAAAACAAAATGGTGAGGATTATGAAAGAAGGAGTTTATACTTTAACATACGAGAACTGTGGAAACTGAATCTTGAAGAAATAATGAGACATGGATTTTCAAAAAGAAAGTGACATATTTTGCCAGCAAGCAAAATGAAGCTTTAGCAAGTGTTTCCTGCACTAAATATTCAAATATTCATATTGATATGACTAATGGACTTTTTCATCTGAGTTTTATAACCAATTTGTATCTTCTTCTAATGAAAACAAACCAAATTAAAGAGCAGATGGTTTTTATCAAAAAGAACATGGACTGGATTTATAATATAAAGCAAGTTAGGTGATCAAGAAATTATTTGAAAATAATGAGGACTGCTATAGAAACAGATTTACAATTGTAACAAAAGGATGTCTAAATACATTTTAGAAGCTAGAAACCTTATGTTTCCTTTTTTATTTTCACATATTCTGGAAAATAAAGAGACACTATCATATATTCCCTCAAAGGGAAACATAATTTCTATCATTTGAGGAAGTTTTTCTCTTGGTCGTGACTTTTCTAAGGCAGAAAAACACAAATGCTATGTACTGCTCTTTAGAAATCCATCAGCCAACTAAATCTCATAATTCATGCAGTTGAAGTATTGGAGAGAAAAATGAAAGAATTCCTACAAGATATGAAATAAAACACAGCTACTTCACTGTTGTCAGGTAAAAATGCATGTCAAAGTCTGTCAATGACATCATGTATCAATTTGTGAAAAACTGCCATAGTGAGCCAAAAGGCCCATAAGGCAACAGCAAACAGGTAGGTCAGAAGATGCATGCATCCCAGCACACTGTTAAATAACATTTTCAAGAGAAAAGAATCTTGCTTTAGAGGAGATGCATTTTCTTAATTATCATCTAACTTGACATTTTTGCCTTATTTAATTATAAATCTAACTGATGTGACAAAGAGCTAATATTTAATGTCAGTTCAGAAAATTTGGCACGCTTAAAATTTTTCATTTTTATAGGATTTCAGTGTTAGCTAAGAGCTTCACTTACTCAAATAAATATGCCTCTAGTAATACTTTATACCAACTCAAAAGAAATTAATAATGTTATCATTTGTGTTTCTGAATATCCCAAAAATAACATGCGTAAATAAAATTGTATTATAAAACTTGTCAAAGGTAACATCTAGTGAAAGCTTAACACAGAAAATTATTAGCTTTATAAATTATGTTTGAATATGATTTTGCAGCTGAAATGCTGTACTTGAAATGTGAAATATAGTTGGTTGTATGATTTCATATTTTAAACTGAATATACTGATTAGTGATATTTTAGCCCAGAATATCAGACATTATTTTTATAAATTACTCCAAACCCTTATATAATTAAAATATAGATTTGTATAAATTAGCAAAAGAGTGTTTTTGTTTTTTAATTTTTCTTCAAAATTTTACACTGGGTGATGTATGTATACAAAGGTTCCATAAGTAATGTGTAACTCTAAAAGCTTCCTTCAAAAATGGGCTTCACAAACTCTTTTCCCCTAGAATTTCATTTTTTACTTTAAAAAATCTGTTTAAATAAAATCAACTGATAAATATTATTTTAAACCACTTCACAAATGGCTATTTCTTAGTATGATATTAAATTTCCATTTTCTCCTTCCACAAGACACCAGAGGGTCTGATCACAGAATAAATCATTTATAGGAGTGATTAGTGCTCTTTTACCAAGCTTTGTGGCTTTTTACTTTAGCGTAATGTCCCTTTTCTTCCAATTTTTGTAAGTTTGCCAATTGTAAATTTCAATGAACACTTTAACTGTGATGTATGAAATACTTATCATTTGCCTATTTCTGTGGGAAAGGGCTCCAACTATCTCCAAGTACACTGTTAACTTCTGGATATGAAATTCAATCAATATGGATAAAGTAGTTTAAAACAAACTAGCACTCTGTACCATTTATCATTTTAAATGAACACTTGTCCTGTTCATTTGAAATCTCATTGGAATAATTACACCTACACTAATTATGCTAGAGCATATTAAAATAGCATTTATCTCCTACCTACTCATAACATTTTTAAGTAAAGTTTTAAAACACTGGGCTAAAGTTACTTTTGCATACTGTGTAGTTTTATTATGCAAAAATATACTTTATCTTAAATATTAAGCTTGAAAACTCCAAATGAGGAAAACCCTTTAAGAATATTAAATAGTTTTGCACTACAGGGGAACAATCCCCATACAGTTATTTCTTCAAAAGGAAAATTTCCTTTTATATCAAAACAATGCAATTTCCCCTTTATATCAAAACAATGCAACTTTGATGTAACTTAATTCTACATTTTCCATTAGTAGTTTACAAACTTAATGATCAAATTAAGTACACAATAAAAATTTTTATTTTACGAAGAACACATGTTTTATAAGTCATTTAAATTGCCAAATATCAAATATTCTATTTCACTTTCTAGGGGAAAAAACCAACTGCTCCAAAAGAATGTGTTTTTCTCCCATTCTGGCAATCAACATGCAGTCTGAATCTAACATTACAGTGCGAGATGACATTGATGACATCAACACCAATATGTACCAACCACTATCATATCCACTAAGCTTTCAAGTGTCTCTCACCGGATTTCTTATGTTAGAAATTGTGTTGGGACTTGGCAGCAACCTCACCGTATTGGTACTTTACTGCATGAAATCCAACTTAATCAACTCTGTCAGTAACATTATTACAATGAATCTTCATGTACTTGATGTAATAATTTGTGTGGGATGTATTCCTCTAACTATAGTTATCCTTCTGCTTTCACTGGAGAGTAACACTGCTCTCATCTGCTGTTTCCACGAGGCTTGTGTATCTTTTGCAAGTGTCTCAACAGCAATCAACGTTTTTGCTATCACTTTGGACAGATATGACATCTCTGTAAAACCTGCAAACCGAATTCTGACAATGGGCAGAGCTGTAATGTTAATGATATCCATTTGGATTTTTTCTTTTTTCTCTTTCCTTATTCCTTTTATTGAGGTAAATTTTTTCAGTCTTCACAGTGGAAATACATGGGAAAACAAGACACTTTTGTGTGTCAGTACAAATGAATACTATACTGAACTGGGAATGTATTATCACCTGCTAGTACAGATCCCAATATTCTTTTTCACTGTTATAGTAATGTTAATCACATATACCAAAATACTTCAGGCTCTTAATATCCGAATAGGCACAAGATTTTCAACAGGGCAGAAGAAGAAAACAAGAAAGAAAAAGACAATTTCTCTAACTACACAACATGAGACTACAGACATGTCACAAAGCACTGGTGGGAGAAATGTAGTCTTTGGTGTAAGAACTTCAGTTTCTGTAATAATTGCCCTCCGGCGAGCTGTGAAACGACACCGTGAACGACGAGAAAGACAAAAAAGAGTCTTCAGAATGTCTTTATTGATTATTTCTACATTTCTTCTCTGCTGGACACCAATTTCTGTTTTAAATACCACCATTTTATGTTTAGGCCCAAGTGACCTTTTAGTAAAATTAAGATTGTGTTTTCTAGTCATGGGTTATGGAACAACTATATTTCACCCTCTATTATATGCGTTCACTAGACAAAAATTTCAAAAGGTCTTGAAAAGTAAAATGAAAAAGCGAGTTGTTTCCATAGTGGAAGCCGATCCCATGCCTAATAATGCTGTAATACACAACTCTTGGATAGATCCTAAAAGAAACAAAAAAATCACCTTTGAAGATAGTGAAATAAGAGAGAAATGTTTAGTACCTCAGGTTGTCACAGACTAGGGGAAAGTGTTAAGTTTCACCAAATCCACATTCAGGATAGTTTTAAGTTTAAATTGTAAAAAGTGAAATTACTGCCATATATAAGAAAAAATACTTTAAGTATTGATTATGTTGTAAATTTTCAATGTGAATGTCAATTAGATTAGGTCATATATATTCAATTTCTCATTACTTAATGTATTTGTTGCATGGCAGTTTGTTAAAGTAATATCATATGTACATTTTGTCAATATTATGTCCATCAGAAGATATTAATGTAAGTCATATTTTCTAAACAATAAATACATAGCCTTAAAACAGTGTATAACATTAAAATGTAACCAACATAGGTAACCTTTTTTTTTTTTAATAAGGTATATTGTTTCTGAGCCACAAACTACAGATTTATTTATATGATGACAACCGGAATTGCATTTTAACATAAAAACCAAAATTACGGGCTCAAAACAATCCAGGATTTTCTGTATCACTATGTTATATTTCCTGGTAGAGCATATTTGCTATAATATTTGATGCATCAAAAATAATGAACTATGTATTAAACTTTATTCTTTTTTTTGAATGTAAAAAAAGCATAGGATGCATTAGGATTTTAAAATTCATGAACCAAAAAACAACCCTGTATATGCACACTAAAATAGGGAAACTTTAAAATTCAAGCTTACTATTAAAAAAAAGATTGATTTTCTAAGTTCAAGGGTACCATGCCTATAATATACAAATGAACTGACAATAAAAGGAAGGAAGAAAATATAGCACCAGCCTCTTTCTTCCTTCCTCACTTTGCTTGAGTCTAAGCCAAATGCTCTGGATTAATACAGTATACTGGTAAAAAACACTGCATTAAAATAAACTGATTTCCTAACTTTATTCAACTCAGCCTTTCAGAATGATTGATAGACATTAACTATTCAAATATGAATACAGGTGTGGGGGGAGACTTTATATCATTGTAGAAAAGCCTAACAAAGCCAACTGTTTCTAATTTTAGATACATAGAAAATTTATAGTACAATTTTCACAATGTTCCTATGCAATTATAGCTACCAAGTATTTCAAAATACAGATGTTCTATTCCACTCTGAAAATCATTAAAATAACAATAAATTTGTCACATTTTCTACTCTACCACCACTTAATTTAATTTTAAACATTTTTGTCTCCAATCCTCAATTCATGTTGGAAAACTATGAAATTATTATTCTTAAGTATAGATTATGAAGATTGGGAATCTCATATCGAACAAATATTTTCCAATTGTTATGATGTAATAATCTATTAATGACATCTAATATTACTCAATAAGAAAATTAGCAACAAGTTACCTAAAATAGGCAAATACTTGCTACATTGTAATTGGTTAGCTGAATGATCTTTATTCTGTTTTTTAACACAGTATTCACTAAATCAAGTAGCAACTCATTTTTAAATTAGAAAAATGCATGTCAAACAATTCAACAATATATTACTTTTATTCAAATAAATGAGACTCACCCAATCTATTTTACTGAATACCATAATCCTTGGGGATATGAGCATCATGCAATAGCTTGCATTCTCTGAAGTTACACGGCAAATTAAATAGTGACTTACTTTTGATAATAAAGGTAACATAATGTCAAATCTTGGCAAAGGTCCAGTTTCCTTCTGCCTTATTTTCTACTGTTTTATGGAATGAAAGAAATGCTTCATTTTGTCAAAATGTAGCATACGCAAGTAAAACTTATCTATTTAAAAACCCTGATGAGAAATTAACACTACATGGACAAAGGTATTAAGAAAATATTCATTCAATAAATACATTTGGCACAGAATATCTCCTAACATGTTCATTTAAATTTTTAAAAAAATAAATTTTAAACTTGGATTCCCAAGCATAAATTAAAATTTTAATATCTAGTTTTATAACCTTAATAAAAATTAGACTATTTTTAGAGTTTTCATATTTAAAAACAAAACAAAACAAAAAAAAAACCTTGTGCTCTAAATATTTTTACTTTTCGGGTTTATAAGCATGTCAAAGAATTCAGCATAAAATCAGAGATTTCTAGCACATTTGACTAAACTGCTTTCATGCCACCTTGTTCTCTGTAATAAGAAATCAAACAAAATAAGAAATAAAAGGGCAAATATGACATTGCCCTTTAAACTGCTATTATTTCTACACCTGACACTGGAGCAATAAGCAAGCATTTTTGCTCATCTGTAATGATTTGCACCAATTGATTTACAAAGAAAATTCATACCCACCAGACAACTTCTAATAGCTTTTAATGTGTTAAATAGCATATAATATGTAAACTAATGTTTATGTGTTAAAAATTGAACTTTCAAAATCAAGTCACAAATAGGTTTGCAACTACTGACTTCAGTTTAAATAAGACAGTGAGAAGCTTACATTTTTTATTAAATGTTTTTTCTATGAAAAGATAAAATATTTTTATTTTCCTCATGATGGCCTTTGCCTCAATGTGTAAAATTTTCACTATTTCAAATAATTTTACCACGCAAAAAGAGCCTTAATGCTAATTTTTCCTGTTAGAATGAAAATTAAAATTGCAAAAGCAATAGAAGCAACAGTAAACTCAATATAGGATCCTTCTTAAACTGCATTTTAAAAAAATCTATATGCTATAAATCACATAAGTATCAATTTCTAAATAGTTAATTGGGTCAGTTCTTCAAACGGATAGAAATAAGAACTATTATTTTTAAAACTTACCAAAGATGAGCTCAACAATGTAAGAAAAAATTTGCTTTTTCGTTTGCTAATTTAAGGGGGTCATTATTCTACCAGCTACTATCCAACAAATGTTCAAACCTATTATAAAGATTGACTTATTTACAATTATATGGGTATTCTTTAATGCCATTCATAATAATTCTGTATTTCTCATCCATGGTAAAACCATTTTTAGGTATGTGGTCTATTTTTTCATCCTCTAAATAAAATGCAGTTGTCCCCTGTAATCCGTGGTTTTTGCTTTCTGCAGTTATAGTTACCAGCAGTCAACTATAGTCTAAAAATATTAAATGAAAAATTCCAGAAATGAATAATTCAGTCTTAAATTGTTCTATTTAAATTTATAAATTTATTTGTAATTGTTCTATTTTATTATTAATTGTTGTTAATCTCTTATTCTGCCTAATTTAAAAATTAAACTTTATCATAGATATGTATGTATAAGACAAAACATAGTATATATAGAGTTCATCACTGTCCAAGGTTTCAGGCATCCACTGGGGGTCTTGGAACATATCCCCTATGGAACTATGGTATAGCAAAATCTCAGTTCTCTGGGCATTAAAAAGTCAGACTCCTCATTTAACTGAGATTACACTTAAGGGTAAAAAATACATAAAATTATAAGAAAACAGGCCCTTAGTAGGGCTTTATTCCACATAGTAATTTCAAGGCTACTTTCCAAAATCAATACAACTTTTAGTTTTATTACAATTCATTATTATACAATTAAGTAAGATTTGTAGTTCAATTAACATTTGAATTCTTACATAATTAAGGCATTATGGCAGATAGTTTGAACCCGCAAGACCTTAAAATCTAGAATCAAGGTATTAAAAGGTATGTAGCAATACCTAAAAGAGGAAGCAGAATGTGGGAAATTCTATAAGAGTAAAGTTCTCGATAGACTTAAGAAGAAAGAGATTATGTTGAATTTAAGAACACTATAAATAAAAGCACTGTTGAGGAAAGCTACTGCAGCATATTCTGCAAAGAGCAAATTCTCAGAAAGGAAAGTAATACAGCAGTGAGAAGTTACCTAGAAAAGCCAAATTGGGGCCATAAGATAGAAGGCCTTAAATGCTAGCAGAGATATCTGAGTAGGGAGATAAGAGGATGAGAAATGAACTTTAAAAAAATTAGCAAAACAGCAATACGTAGATAGAATTGATTGTGTAAGACACAGAAGTTGGGGAAGCTGTTGCCGTCACCTTGATATGTAGTGAAATGCCTGGCAATGCCTGATGGAAGTAGCTCTGCAAAGGAGTACAGATGTGACAGGCAACATGAAGGTAGAATCAGTAGGGTTTTCTAAATGACTAGAAAAACAACTGGCATAAGAGACTGAAGAATTTAAAATGACCATAAAGAAGGTCATTAAGAAAGTAGACTATCCTCAACAAAGAACTATTTAATTATGCTTTGCATAAAGTACATGGATAATAAGGGCAAAAACAAAAATAATTTTTTTTGCAAAGTAGAAAATTAAATAGAGTAAAATAAATAACATTATTCAAGAATGTTCTAGTTATTATAACTATGCAAAATGAAAATTTCAAGTTAATGTTTTAAATTACCTACTTTATATTTTGCAATTGGTTTATTTCTAATTAAGCACACATTGTTTCAGTAATTTTTTAATGATAAAAAAACTATAAAAACAATTTAAGGTGCCGGCCCGGTGGCGCACTGGATAAGTGTGCCGCTTGGGAAGCGCGGCGGCGCTCCCGCCCGAGGGTTCGGATCCCACATACAGACCGGTTCCCGCTCACTGGCTGAGCGAGGCGCGGGAGCGGCACCGAGGGTTGCAATACCGTTGCCGGTCCCCGGTCCGGTACGGGGGCAACACTGAGGGTTGCGATCCATTGCCGGACACGGAAAAAGACAAAAAGACAAAAAAAAATAATTTTCTACACTTAAAACTTCAAAAAAGCAATATCAATAAAATATAATACTGATAAAAGATCAAATAATTAAACCCTTTTCTATCATAATTAAGTAGCTTCAAACTATATTTCAAGATCATCTTGGAAAATGTAAGAAAGGTAACGTGGCAACTAAAACAGATTATTTTTCTGAATGAAGGCAAGAAGCAAGGGGAAAAATAAGTGCATTTTTCTTCTTTTCCACTAAATAATATGTACACTGAGAAATAAGAAAATTAAAAGAAACTTCAGAGACTATTTTCTTTATATCTCAGAGATGGGCACTTGTGTGCTGGCCAAATAGCTCAGTTGGTTGGAGTGTGGTGTTTTAACACCAAGGTAAGGAGTTTGGATCCCAGTACTGGTCGGCCACCAAAAAAAAAAAAAAGAAAGAAAGAAAGATGAGTACTTCTATGTACTCCTGAATGTGTGCCCCCTCAGGAACTTCAGTAAATTTCAACAAAGTTAAAACATGAGTTATCTAATAATAAATGTTAGCGGGGGGAAAGAGCTCAGGCCATATTATATAAGAGAAAAATAAGGAGATAATAAAACCCACATACGGCTGGAAAAAGACCTAAAATACTCAGAGATGCTCATCTCTTAGAGAAATACAAACAGAACATAGAATTGTGAGTTAGAGTTCATATAAGAAAGAAAACTCATTTGAACACTGACCTTTTTTAAAAAAGCATTCAAAACAATAAAAAGACACCCCAGTCTTAGAAATATAACATATATTACATCATAAAAAGTAGAATAAATATTAGAATATTACAACTCATAGACATTTGGAAAAGAGCAGTATTGAGATGTAGAAACAAATGGAAAATTGGGCTTATCACTAATAGAAATGCTATCACTTTTTAAGGAATATTCATTTTTTTTTTTCAGGAGAAAAAGAGCTGACCAGACTTAATTACAATAATATTTCTCCCTTGCTCATGATAAAATAACACGTGAAAACAATCCTAAATATCTCTACCATTCTATTCACATTTTTTTTTTACAGACTCCATAAGCTGTACTCATGGCTTTCAAGCATGACAGCTTTGTACTTCCACCAGCAAGTGGTAAAAAGTCCTGTCATTTTGTCACTGCCACCAATATCTACTCCCTACCTCTATCAAACCCTGAAGCAACAAGTAAGATAAAGGGGGAAAGCTGAGTCTGTCTGGAATTGAGGTCATTCTCCTCACCCTGCTTCCATGAAGGCAATTATGTCATGTTTTTCTGAGCCGTATTAAGCAAGGCAGACTACTAAAGCACATCCACCAATTTTTCAGGATAAAAAGAAAAAGTAGCAAGTGAGGATAAGGTTACGGGGAAATTGCTTTCCCCTCAGACAGCTGTGGACATATAATACTTATAACACACAAAATTAAAAACTTTCAATATAAAATTTTTTAAATAGTAATGCTATTAAGTAATGAGAGTTCTGGCCATACTAAATGTAAACTGTAGGAGTGAGAAATATATATGGGAGTGCAGTGAGATAATAAATATATAATCTCAATCAGCCAGTAATATTACACACAATCCAACATGCCATATACTATATATTGGTCATATTGATTGGGTACATTATATATTGATTGGGTAGAGAAGAATTAAAGATATATATTCCACTCACTCTAAATACTGTTAATGCCTTAGGAAAGGTTGAAATATAAAAATATCAAACACATATACTCTACAGTTTAACAGTGTTCTTCCCAATTCTTAAAAAACTTTACTGTCTTTCTTTTGCTACTGATTTTTTTCCAACTACACTTCTTATAAACAGCAAAATGCTAGCAAACTGAAGCTACCTAACTTTACAAAACTGTCTTAAAATTCGCACAATAAAAACATATTGTTATTGTAAGCAGGGTGAGCAAAATGACCTCAATCCCTTTCTCAATGCATCCCAAAAAAGTGCCTGTTACACACTAACTGATCAGTAAATATTAGTGGAATTAAAAGTGAACAATTTTTAAATTTCTGACCCTACTGTTGTATCTTTTTTAGAAGAGTGTTTCTCAAAATCTAGTCCACCTATAACAGAATCCTCTGAGGTGCTTGCTTGACAACAGTTCAGGTAATTACATATGGCCACTTCATAAAAAAACATTTGACAAATAACGTACCCTGGATAAACAACGCCTTTGGTATAGGGTTTCCTGGAGTCTCATAAGTCCCCTAAAACTGGATACAAGGTGTGTATGTGAGGTTTTTTTTTTTTTTCTTTTTCCTTATAAATTCAATAAGATCCTCCAAAGAATAGGTAACCCAAAACTAAGATAAAACTATTCTCGGTGTTAAAAAGAAAGCAGGAAAGCAAAATTGGTAAATATTATATATAATTTTAATTATTTATATCCTGTCTTATTCTAAGGAGAATATAAAACTTTAAAAAGCAGAGAATTTTAGATACAATCAACTAAATGAGAAAGTAAGTAATAAGAGGATCGGAAGAATAAAAAAAATTTTAACCTGACATGAAATTAAAATGCAAAATGCTTATCATTAAGTCCTGCATTCTCGCAAGAGGTAAGCCATAAATTGTCCTTCCCTGTGCTTTCTATTAGGCCATTTAAAGAGGGAAAAGGAGTTGATTACATGACTCAGCATTGGTAAGATAAAAATCCTCTAGCTGCTCAATAGAAGTACAAACTATTCCTGGTACTAAGACCAGAGAACAGCGTCTCTCATAGGTCTTCCCAGAAAGTATATAGCGGATAAACAACGCTTTTCAAAACTACAAAGAAAACCTACGGTTATCTCATATGGTTTTTTCCTATATTCTTCAACGTATAAAAATGGCCATGCTGGCCAGTTAGCTCAGTTGGTTAGAGTGCTGCTTTGTAAAACCAAGATAAAGGGTTTCAGATCCCTGTATTGGCCAGCCACCAAAAACAAAAATGGCCAACAACAAACTTAAATTAAAGGCAACGAGAAGTCATCATAAGGCTGATGATTATAATTTTCCTCAATATACCATAATGACATCAAGCTAAAGAGAAATTTGGTAAAAAGAATTATGTGGAAATGAATAATATAATGTTGTACAGGTATAAAACCCTAGCTCTGGTTTAATGCAAGGATAGATCCTAGAATATTAAAGCAGTGAATCTCAACCATTTTGTGACATACCTAAGCGGTCAATCAGACTGAGCAGAAAAGGGGGGTGGCATTTCCAACTGAAAAGATGACAGGTTCTTAAAAACAACAACAAAAAAAGCCCCAGGTGATCTGATGTACCTACTCCTCTTCTTCCATTACGCACAGCCTTCAGAGATTCACTAATTAAGAGAAATGCCTGAACTCATTATCCTTCAGAAAAATCTTTTATAAATATTCTATCAATAAAATTCTGAAAAAAATAATGGGCAGAAAAATGGTTAAGTGCAGACCATAAGCTTGAATAGTCACTGAAGCTGAGAGTGACTAACAATACCCTACCCCTGCACAGAGGTGGCTGTTAGCAAATTCTGAAATGACAAGCTAAAGAATTGAATTTTCATTAACTAATTTTAAGAAAAATCGAAATCTCATACCAGCCAGCTGCCAAAAAAAAGTTTAAAATATGAAAAAGAAAAATCTACTTTGAAATTTCTGATTCTCATTAAAACATCTTCCTAGTGATGATTCAAAGATACAGTTAGAACAATAAAATAAGAGCTAAAAGAAAAGAACTGTGTTCTGAACTACATGACAGAAGACACCACACAAATACTTTATCACCATTGTTAAATACAGGAAATAAGAGAAGCAATTACTTTTAAATATATACTACTTCTACCAGTACCATTTACAATAACAAATATGCCTACTGATTTTACAACATAACTAGTTTCTCAAACTACATAAATATTTCTAAAAAACCTAATGAATAATAAATTTCACAAGATCTACTAGGTAGATTCGCAAAACACCCAGACTAAATCATCAAACAGTAGTAATCATAAATCCTAGTTAACACAATATAAGTCTTTTATCTTTTAAGCACTAAAAAAAAATTATAAAAGCAATTTTAAATGGTCCATTATGATAGCACTTAGCTCTCACTTACACCAGATTTGAACATTTCATAAAACATCAGGTTGTATGTGCTTACAAAAGCAGTGGCAAAATAATGTAGAAGTACAAACAAAGAGCAATGGGGCGCAAAGGAAAAGAAGGATGTGTACTTGGAAAAGCTGTACCGTAGAAAGAAAATGTCATTTGAAGTGAACTTTGAGTGAGGGATAAGACTGGGTGATGGCATCATGGCAAGAACAACATAGGCAGAGACACAAGCGTGGACAATTACACATAAGCAAGAAAACAAAGTCTCCAGACTAGACAGCAATTCAGTTTGGCTGGTATACACCTTATAAATATGGAAGCAAAAATAAGCAAAGGAGGAAAATAGGTTATAGACATGTTTTGTCAGGCAAAAAATGTGTAATTTAATCTCAAAGCCCAGTAAAAGTCATTTTGGACTTAACAGTATGTAACGGCATGTAAAAAACATATTTTCACTTTCTATTTCTATCATGATAGCTTAGGCCCTCAATACCTAGACAGACCACTGTGAGGTGGAGAGACCAAGTCAGAGGCCAGCAATCTCTCACAACTTCCATTTTCCTCTTTCTAAAGTATTATTACACTCATATTCATCCCCTCACCACAGTAGATCTTCAATCACATACTCTTCACTGAGACATAAAATAAAAAAAAAGATTGTGTGTTTCCAGCTCCATCATAAAAGCAGGACTGTGCCACATCTTCCTGAAGAAGGTGTTCTGAAGGACTACTGAGGTGCTGGGTATGAGAACAAGAGCATAGAGACTTGGAGCCTAAGGACAATTTGTTACCTACCAGAGTGTCTATCACTACAGGCATCCATGACTGTTCCCTAAGGACCTAGTTTGAAGCACTAAGAAGAATAAGACAGTTTGAGAAAAGCCCCTATCAGAGCAACATGAATTCTGCTCAAATTGAAGCAAGAACAAACATCAAATTTATGGTGACACTTGGGCGGAGGAATGGTGAAACCATTGATGCTTTATGAAAAGTTTGTTGGGAAAACGCCCCAGAGAAATCAGCAGTTTACAAATGGAGAACTGGTTTTAAGAAGAGGGGAAATGATTCTGAGGATGAAGCCCCCAGTGGCAGACCACCTACATCAACTTACAATGAAAAGATTAATCTTGTTTGTGCCCTAATTGAAGAGGACTGGCAATTAAAACCAGAAACAATAGCCAACACCATAGACATCTCAACTGGTTCAGCTTACTCAATTCTGACTGAAAAATCACACTTGAGCAAACTTTCCAGTTAATGCGTGCAAAAGCTGCACCCAGATCAGCTGCAGACAAGAGCTGGGCTTCCAGTATTAATTTTAAGCAAGTGGGATCAAGATCCTGAGGCATTTCATCAAAGAATTGTAACAGGAGATGAAAAATGGCTTTACCAGCACGATTCTGAAGACAAAGCACAATCAAAGCCATGGTTACCAACACACAGAAGTGGTCCACTCAAAGTAAAAAGGAAACAAAAGTCATGACAACAGTTCTTCAGGATGCTCAAGGCATTTTGCTTGCTGACTTTCTGAAGGGCCAAAAAATGTTAACATCTGCTTACTTATAAGAGTGTTTTGAGAAAGTCAGCCAAAGCTTCAGCAGAAAAACACACAATAAAGCTTCACCAGAGTCCTTCTCTACCACAACAATGCTCCTGCTCATTATTCTCATTAAAGAAGGGCAATTTTGCAAGTTTCAATGGGAAATCATTTGGCATCCACCTTACAGTCTTGATTTGGTTCCTTTCAATTTCTGTTTGTTTCAAGATCTTAAAAACAAAAATCTTTAAAGGGCACTCATTTTTCTTCAGTTAATAATGTAAGACTGTACTGACATGGTTAAATTCCCAGGGCTCTCAGTCCTTTTTTTTTTTTTTAACTGAAACATAATTGATTATACATGTTTGCAGGTACAGATTTGACTACTAATACTTGTGTACAATATGTGATGATCACAGGACAATTAACATATTCATCATTACAAAATGTAATCATTTTTCGTGTCCATTAGCCAATTTCTCACTAACCCCTTTCTCACCTCTAGTAACCACAGTTCTGTTCTCTCCTTCTGAATGTTGAGAGTATTGCTGTGATTATTGTTTCTTTCTTTTTTAGCTCCCACTTATGAATGAAGACATGTGGTATTTCTCTTTCTATGTCTGGTTTATTTCACTCAACATAATTTTCTCCAAGCTCATCCATGTTGCTGCAAATGGCAGAGTTTCATTCTTTTGTATGGCTGAGTAATTTTCCATTGTGTATATATACCGCATTTTCCTTATCCAATCATCTGTCAATAGACATTTAGGTTGATTCCATATCTCAGCTATTATAAACAAGGCTGCATTAAACATGGGAGTGCAGGTATCCCTTCAACATGATGATTTCCATTCCTTTGGGTATATACCCAGAAGTGAGATTGCTGGATCATATGCTAGTTCTATCTGTAGTTGACTGAGAAACCTCCTTACTGTTTTCCATAATGGCTTACTAATTTACACTCCTATCAACAGTGAAGAAGGGTTCCCCTTCGTCTGCATCCACATCAACATTTGTTATTCCTTTTTTTTTTTTAAAGATGACTAGTAAGGGGATCTTAACCCTTGACTTGGTGTTGTCAGCACCACGCTCTCCCAAGTGAGCTAACCAGCCATCCCTATATAGGGATCCAGACCCGTGGACTTGGTGTTATCAGCACTACACTCTCCCAAGTGAGCCATGGGCCAGCCCCAACATTTGTTATTCTGTCTTTTTTATAACAACCAGTCTAACTGGAGTGAGATTAAACATCAGTGTGGCTTTGATTTGCATTTCCCTGATGATTACTGATATCGAGCACTTTTTCATGTACCTGTTCGGCCCTCAGTTCTTTAAAGATGGATTGAATGGCAGGTATACTGCTTACAAAAATATCTTAAACTTGATTGAACTTATGTTAAGAAATAAAGTTTATATTTCTTATTTTTATCTTCTAATTCCATTTTTCCAGGAACTTTTTGAAGTCCCCTTCTGTAACCACAGATATGGAGACAGCAAGTTCACACTACAGAGCACTACCAGCCACTGTGTCCACATGAGGGGACTGCCATACAAAGCAACTGAGAATATTTGCAACTTCTTCCCTCCACTCAACCCTGTGAGAGTCCACAATGAGATTGGCCCTGATGGAAGAGTTATGGGTAAATCAGACGTTGAATTTGCCACTCACAAAGAAGCCATGGCAGCTGTGTCAAAAGACAGGGCACGATACAGCACAGATACACAGAACTCTGCAAATTCCACAATGGGTATCAGCAATGCAGCTTATAGCAGCCAGGTGATGGAAGGCATCGGGGTGTTGGTGGCCCAGGCCTGAAGAGTGGCCTAAAGAGCCAGTCAGTGAGTGGCTGTTACTGGGCTGGCTATAGTGATCAGAACAGCATGGTTGGACATGACCAGTTTTTTTTAACAGCATTTGAATTATTTCAACCAAATTTTCACAGGCAGCCAACAAGCAGTGAAGAGCAGTTATAACTCTAGAGGAAGCTGTGTGTACCATGAGTTTGTGAAATCTCAATTTGAAAATTACTTCTTCAGTATTTTCTCATGCAAATTTTTCTTCTAGCATGTGATATTGAGTAGAATAAAACTATTTTCAGCTTTTCTCAATTAATAGTGTGGTATAACACTTCAGAGTGATGTTACCTGAGTTAAAGTACTTTAAGTATGTTAACTGTGGATCTTTTGTACCACATCACAGTGAACACTCTGGGGAGATGTGTTTTTGAAAACTCAAAGGTGCTAGACCTCTAATTCAAAAAGAAACTTTTCTCATGTTTGTTCATTCCAGGTTATATTTTCATTTAAAATCATTTAGGTTAAGTTTAAGCTTTCATAAGTTAGTTTCAAGAATTGAGACACAAAACTAATACTGTAGGAACTGGTAAGGCCTTGCAACTTTCTTTGTACTGTGATTTCCTTTGGGTGTATTTTGCTAAGTGAAACTTGTTAAATTTTCTGTTAGCTAAGTTTTTTTCATAAAATAAGGACTTTTTCATGAAAAAACATAATATTTAATAGAAAATAGTTCAAATCCAAATACTGCAGTAATGTCTCAATATTTTTCAAATGCAGAATTACAGATATCCCAGAAGTTACAAAGATACAGTCCTGAAAAAAATGTCAGTGAAAAATGAATATGTTCAATTCTATTTTCCTATTAAAAAATATAAAAAAGAAAATATTGAAAAAATCTAGCTATTAATAATAATAGGTAAAAAGTAACTAAAATGCAACAAAAAAATTAATCCTAAAATTTAAAAAATAAGGAAAATAAGAATAGACACTGAAATACAATGAAAAGTCTATAAAGACTCAAGGAAATGTAAGAATATATTATGAAATAATGGAATATTTCAAATCTATGGTGAAGTGTTGAATTATTCATTAAATGGTATTGGGGAAATAACTAAATATAAAAATAAAGTTAAATACTTACCCATTCCCAGGCACAGTGAATTGCACAACTCCAAGAAGCACAGTTCACATTATATTCCATGTGACAATAAATGGCACTGCCTGGAGTTGTGAGATGTGGTTGCTATGTGCATAAATTATACCCAAATAAATGCCAAATGGATAAAAATATAACCATAAAAATATTTGAAGAATATGAAGATGAATATTTTTGTAATATTGTGGTGAAGAACCAAAATAACCCATTATTAAGTAAAATATTAACAAGGGTGACTATAAATTTTTAATTAGACATTTAAAAAAAAGAATAGTACAAACTGGGAAACATGTTTACAGCCTCTACAATAAAACAAATGCACTATGGAGAAGCTGATCAGACCTTACTACACCTTCACGACTTCCAAAGCTCATTTCAATATTTACACTCTTTTGCTGCATAGGTTACTAGGCAACTGGAGAAACTGAATGCTATGTTTCTGTAAGATAAGGGACCAATCACTTTGAGTGAAACAAGCAAGCCCCAGGATAAATAACAGGTGGTTACAGTGTCTGGGAATCATCCACTTCAAAAGATTTCTTTCTCTGGCAAAGTTCCACCTTTGTCTCTAAGCCCCTTATAAGCCTCAATCCCCACTCCAGGTGTTCCAGGATTTAGCTGCACAAACATATGAATTGTTGCCCACCTAATCCTTCCTGTATGTAAGTTACCAATCAATAAACTCGTGGTAATACTTTATGGAGTTGCTTCATTATTTTGGTCTCAAAGTTCCTTCACAGTTCAGAGGCCATTTTACCAAGTTCCATTCTCACACACACACCTCTGCCATGTAAAGAACATGTACAAACCAACATGGCAAAAGAAAAATGGGCAAAGAACACACAGAGGTAACTCAAAAGTGACAAACAAAAGTCCAACCACAGACAGCAAAAACAAATACAAACTGCAATTAACAAAGCAAATTAATATACCAAATTTCACGTGATTGGCAAATAATTTTTAAATGCTAGTGACTACTAATTTTCACAAAGCTACAAATATGCTCTTTCACATTTCTACTTAACATATATCTCATTTAAAAAATTTAAACATAACCTTTGACCAAGAAATCAACTTCTAAAATTGATCCAAGGAAAAAATTGAACAAGTGTGGAAAGATGTATGTTCAAAGATGGTCATCAAAACACTAGTTATACCGGTGGAAAAATATAAAAAACCAATATAGTTGCAAATAGTAGACTACTTACATAAATTATTGTATAGTTTTCAACTAAATATTATCCAACCATTAAAATGATGACATGGCTTTATGCTTATTAATATGGAGTATGTTCATAATATAATGTTAGGTACAAAATAATAGGTATAATAAAAATAGTAATGTACAGGCAAACAGTTGGGGACGTTGGTTTCCCAAAATGCCAATAACAAGTCTCTGGATGATACCTGATGTAAAGCTCTGGCTCTGTCAGAATCCTGCTGACGTCACTAATTGTAAAGCTACATGACTACGCCAGTTGTCAGGCTCTTTTACCTGCCCGTAATCCTGCCAACTGGGCCAGTTGTCGAGCTAGGGCTGGGTCTAGAACTCACAGACCCCTCAAGCCTGTTGTCCAAACTGGGTCACCAGATCCCTCACATGCAGGTCTATGAGCTAGGTAACCAGCAAACAGGTCCTTGGAAGCCATAGGTTGGAAAGCATGGCCACATGCACAGCAGCCTCCTGAGGCAGTAAACTCCAGCCAAGGTGGTGGCACCATGCAGGCGCACTAAATCCGCCCACACAACCTATTTGCAGCAAATGCTCGGCAAGATTCTGAACATCTGAGGGGCCCTGACCATTTTCCTATATTTTCCCAACACCTTAATTTTCTAGTTTTCAGCAATTAACATTTACCTGAATTTTCTAGTTTTCACAATAAACTTTATTAATATAACATTATCAATTAAAAAGGTTTATAAAAACATTATTTTATTAAACTATTGAAAGTAATGTGGCAGTACTATTTAATTTTAAAAATAACACAGACTTGAACTGATTATTCTAAATGTGTTTATTAAAAAAGAAGAAAATAGAGCATATGGCAGGCTTTATAAAAATTCCTTCTGCTGCTGCATTTAGGACCTTATTAATAGTCACCAAAAATAAGTGCAAAATTATATTATTAAATGAAACATACAAGGAAAATTGAGCCATTGAAAGTCAAGTTAATTGGTCACATCAATATAATATTTAGAAAAGATTTTCTCACAAAGGCACTTTCCAGATTGAAACCAATTTGTCAAAATCCAGGTCTCATTGTTTGTCTCATCTCTAGTTTTAGGTTATCTTTTACGAGCATACTTTACAAAACACTCATTCCGCTGCCATAATATGAAGAGATTACAAAACTGAAAACATATAATTTTCCATGTTTTGGGTTTATTTTAAACCAAAAGAATAATGGGCAGCATTTTTCTCATTTCTTCTTCCTACATTCAAAACTATATATTTCCCCATTTAAAATGTTAAACATAGGGCTGGCCCGTGGCTCACTTGGGAGAGTGCGGTGCTGATAACACCAAGGCCACGGGTTCGGATCCTATATAGGGATGGCCGGTTAGCTGAGCGTGGTGCTGACAACACCAAGCCAAGGGTTGAGATCCCCTTACTGGTCATCTTTAAAAAAAAAAAAAAAAAAATGTTAAACATATGGAACATGCCATTTCCCATTTTAAAAAACCTGGACAACTACACAAACACAGTACATTAATTGTGATTTCTCCAGCCTCTGGAATGTTCTTTGAATAAGTTTTCCTCTATTTTCTTGTATTTGTAATTAGACCAGGCTATCAAAACTGCAAGGGTGAAATAAACTGTACATTTGCAGTATGTCCACTTTTTTAACGGTTCAATAAAATGTTAAAAATAAAACTACAGAGACTACTTAAATAATGCCTGTTTAATGTTCTTAAATGTTCTCTAGAATACATTTAAATAACCAGTAATGAAATACAAAAACTCTTGACCAAGATGTACTCTTATTTTCTTAGAATACTCAAAATAAGCAAAATAACCAATCTCATATCTCTGCTGGGATAAATGATGTTTCAAAAGAAAAATACAGACAGCGTCAAGGAAGAGGCACCATTACATTAAAAAAAAAAAAAAAGTTATACAGGTCATTCAGCTTCTACTAACAATATTATTAAAGCCCTATCCAAAATTTACAGAAGTCCCAAATTCACAGACACTCTTGTCTCATAGAGCTTTGGTTGTCATTAGCACCTCCACCAGGGTATAAGCTGAGGAAATAAAAGTGGGACTCCAATAAACAATTTTACTTATTGTTAAAAGAAAAAAAAATCTATGTTCAGTGAAGAAGGATGCTTGAATTTTAAGCTCAAAAACTTACTGCACTCCAATTATCTAACCTAAGAATTGCTTATAAAGGAATGACCCTCAAGGAAAACAGCTTCCCAGTCAGATCAAAAATTTAAGTGCTTATGATTTCAACAACTAATTTGCAACATAGCAAAATAAGTGGCCAAGAGATTTAAGAAAAGGAAAAGAAAAATAAAAGTCTTCTTCCTACTAGCTTTGTGATCCTGTTAAAGCTACTTTATCTCATCCAGAATCTGTTTGCCCACCTGTAAAATGCTCATATCTACCTCAGAGGGGCTGTTGGGAAGCTTCAATGAGAGAAAACATAAACATTGCCACATAGCAATCAATGGATGCTTTTATCTTAATTATTGAGAATTTTATTTAAAAAACAAATGAATTTTCAATTATGTAATGTAGTTATTTTAAAAAGGAAAAAATTATTTTAAAAAAGGAATCACGGGCCGGCCCGGTGGCACACTGGATAGTGCGCCGCTTGGGAAGCGCGGCGGCGCTCCCACCCGAGGGTTCGGATCCCACATACAGACCGGTTCCCGCTCACTGGCTGAGCGTGGCACAGGCGCAACACCGAGGGTTGCGATCCCGTTGCCAGTCCCCGGTACGGGCACGACACCAAGGGTTGCGATCCCGTACCGGTCAGTAAAAAAGACAAAAAGGAAAAAAAAAATCTAGTTCCTACCAGTAAAAACTCATATTAACCCCAGCATTTTCTTCTGTGAGGAAAGGCAGAAAATATTTTAAAATTGTGTTGTGTGTGTGTATGTGTGTGTGTATCTTAATTTGGTTTAATTCTATTGTCTTTCTAGGGCAGAACATCAAAGATTAATTATTCTCTTTCCTCCAAAACAAATAATCCTCTTTCCACATAGCCGACATGGTACAGATGCTGCATGTATTAGAGGCTTAAATATTACAAATTTATTATCTTATAGTTCTGGAATCTAGAAGTCCGAAACATGTCTCAATGGCCTTAAACTCAAGGTGTTGGCAAGGTTGCATTCCTTTATGGAGGCTTTAGGGGGGAATTCACTTCTTTGCTCACTTAAGTCGCTGACAAAGTTTGGTTCCTCATTATTGTAGGACTGAGGTCCCCATTTCCTTGCTGGCTGTCATCTGAGGGAAGCTCCTAGCTTCCAGAGGACATCTACATGCTTTGGATAATGGCCCCCTTCCTTCATCTTCCAAGTCAACAATGGAAGGTCAAATACTACTTCTCACGCTCCAAATCCCTCCTCTCTCTTTTCCCATCATTTGACCCACCCTTCTGCCTTCTCCTCCACTTTTAAGAACTCATGTATTTAGAATGGGCCCATCAGTATAATCCAGAATAATCTCCCCATCGCAAAGTACATAATGTTAATCATTCTGTAAAGTCCCTTCAGCCATGTAAGGTAACATATTCATAGGTTCCAAGGATTAGAAAGTAGATATCTCGGGCGGTGGGGGAGCAAAATTACTCTGTCTACCACACCATACTTGTTGAGCTGCACTAATTTGAAGTCAGGAAAAAAGCCACAGAGCATGTCATTATCTGCTGTGTGGAAACTTAATACTCAATGCAACAGTGTTGGGAGGTGGGCCTTCTGAGAAGTGTTTAGGTCATGAGGGCTCCAACCTCATGAACAGACTAATGCTGCTATAAGAAAGGCTTGCGGGAGTGGGTTCTCTCTCTTCTGCTCTTCTGTCATGTGAGGACAAAGAGTTCATCTCGCTTGCCCTTTTGCCTTTTGTCATGTGAGGAAGCAGCAAGAGGTCACTCATGAGATGCCAGCACCTCGATCTTAGACTTCCCAGCTTCCACAACTGTGACAAAATAAATTTGTGCTTTATAAATAACCCAGTCTGTTCCCAGCTTCCACAACTGTGACAAAATAAATTTGTTCTTTATAAATAACCCAGTCTGTTCTAATACCAGTCTGTGGTATTCTGTATAGTAGCATAAAACAGACTAAAACACTATCCTTTAGCAACAAAAGCTGTTACCAAAAGCATTAAAGTTCAAAATGCTAAGAAATCACATCATTAAATACTACCACTATCAGTGAATCCAACAATTTGAATAGGTACTATCACTAAATCCTTAATTCTTTTTAAATGGAAGAATATCTAAATACCTGAACATAATTTACTCAAGGCTAAATAAATTAAATTTCTCATTATAAAATAGCATGTTTCTACTATTAGACTTCTCTCTCTTTGCTTCACTGCCTCTATATCCCACAAATCTTTATCCTTAAATAATCTTCCTACAAGGCTAACATCACATTGGAAGACACAGAGGCTTAGATGAAATCTTCTGGAAAGCACATTTTTCATATCACAGCAAAGGTGCTACTGTTTCAAATTAGTATGACAAAGAGAAAGAATAACTTCTATAGGCATAGTTTTTCTGCTATTCTAAGTAAAGATTTGCCTTAGAAAATAGATTGTTAAATAGCTAGAAAAATGATCGCACGAAACTGATTTCAGTCCTTAATTAAAAATTTCCACAAAACATGTCATCTTTTCAAAACAAAGAAATAACTTTTAATAGCAGTAGACCCTGAAAGTCAAAGTAAAGAAAAATGACTAAGCAAATTTATTGTCCTAAATTTGAATGCTGTGTAGACTATATGAAACATTCTTATATCCATTCATTCTTTGGTAACACAGATTTTATGTACATAAAGTTTAAGTCTGGCTTCCAGTCAAGACGGCGGAAGAGATGATCCCCAGCATCACTCTGTCTCACAAACCAACCAATTTATAATTATAAAAAATCAACGACAGCTACGGAGTGCATGAAGGCAGGAGAAACCACGATGAGAGAAAAAAAAACTGCTCGGAGCATTTCAGGACATGGACACTTTAAGGCTAGAGCTGCTGAGCGCACAGAGCAGGAGCTGGCAGAAGCCACAGCTGTGCCCTTCGGATGAAGTTGCATGGAGGCAGCAAGAGAGAAGAGGGCCTTGGTGGCTCCCAGGACAACAAGACCACTAATAGGGTTCCTGTGGACCCACATGGGAGCAAAGAGCCACGACAACTGAAAAAAAGGAACCACTCAGAAGCCAGTGAGTCATCACAAAGGACCAGTGTGCGGCCCATCCCATGGGAAGTGTTTGGAGCATGGGCGGTGGGGGAGATGGACCCACCAGGAGAATACTGGGACACAGCAAGGACAGCCAATCCACCCCCCAATCAGTACAGGACCACTCAGAGGAGACTGGTCAGGAATATAGAATTGGATGGGGTGCACTTTGATGAAAAGACTCAGGCCTAGATCAGAGTTTCTAGACAACCCAGGTGCACCAGGTCTCTGGAGAGCCAGAAGTACCTATAAAGTCAACCATTAAACCCTAAGCCGCACAAAAAGCCTTCCCTAGGGAAACAGTAGCAAAGCAGCAATTTAGCTCAACAACACAGCTCAAGTACTGGTTCCCACAGGAAGTTCCCCCATTTTAGAAGTAAGCAAAGGACAAAAAATTAGTTCCAGCCCCAGCATACCACCAGTGCCTTGGGGCCCACCAGGGGACATGAGTCATGAAGCCAGGGACTGGACCCCCCACCCACACTGCCAGCACTTCGGGGCCTGCCCAGGGACCTGAGGCATGGATCCAGGGACTGGACTTTTGCCCACAACCAGGCACACTGCCAGCGCCTTAGGGCCTGCCCAGTGTCCTGAGGCACAGAGCTGGGGACCAGACCCCCCACAACCAGGCACACTGCCAGTGATAAGGAACATGCCAAAAACATCACCTCCATGTGGGTGGCCTACCACAGCCACCGCAGTGACTACAGCTGCTGTGAAAGTGACTAGACGTCACAACCACCATGCAGATGGTCCACCAGCCACTGGAGTGCATGGACACAAGGAGAGTCACCAGCAGAGACCAAAGAAAAGAAGAGGATATCTCTCTCCACAAAGCCCATTCCAGACTAACAGAAGCAGCATCTGCTCTACAATAATATTGGCAGACCTGAACACACCTCTCAGCATTAGACAGATCACCTAGGCAACAAATCAACAGAGTAACCATTACTCTTTCAGAGGGAGAGAAGAAATCTAAGATTATCAGAGGTGGGAGGGAGGAGGGAGGTGAACAAGGAGGTCACTGGGAGAGACTAGACAAGGGGCATAAAGAATAAGTCCAATTTGTAACAATATATATACTAGTAATATTGATTTGATCAACATATGTCAACAATGAACCCCAAAAATATGTATAATCAATTACGATTCAATAAAAATTTCAGAGGGAGAGAAGAAATCTAAGATTATCAGAGGTGGGAGGGAGGGTGAACAAGGAGGTCGCTGGGAGAGACTGGACAAGGGGCATAAAGAATAAGTACAATTTGTAACAATATATATACTAGTAATATTGATTTGATCAACAGATATCAACAATGAACCCCCAAAATACGTATAATCAATTACGATTCAATAAAAATTTTTAAAAAGTTTGCCTGCATTTAATATTACCTCTATTTGTATTTAAAAACTAAAATTAATGCATGAGTTCTCAACCCACACAAATTGTTCTCGAAGTGATTCAAATTTACAATGCTCATTCAATTTTACAGACCTTGAGTGCATATGAGAAACAGGCAAATACAAACTAATTTAATCTAGTTTCCACTAATGGCAGAGTGAATTGGTCAGGCCTGGTTTCCTGCAGGTAAGTTCTAAATCTAGATAAAGCTTTTCCAAAAAACACACTATTTGAAGGTACCAGAAAGTGACCAAAAGCAGGAATGAATACGATAAAGGAAGATTTACCTTTGAATTACAAAAGTTGTCAAGCTAAGAATTGCAAGTTAGGCCCGTTTTGCCTGAGGGCACTCACTACCACAACTCCCACCACCACCTCCATTCCAATGCCCACAGATTTTTTTTCTTAATTTGTACACAGATTTTATTTTGTTTAGTTTTGATTAACTTGTTGATTAATGTCTTTCAGAGTTATTCAAATACTCAAAAGAATATTCTTCTGCAGGTGGATCAGAACTGCATTCGCAATTCTTATGATGTATTTTCTTTTTAACGGTAAGGAACTTCTTAGAGTCCTCCTGAATCCCAAAGAATCTTCTTCACTTTGAGTTTGTGACATTTCAATGTGAGGGAATGTATGGGAGCTTTAGAAGGTGTTACTCAGGCTAGCATTTTTCAGTGAAAGCTTCATAAATTTTTGTAGCTACAGTAATTTAAGTTTATCTCTTTCACAAAGTCTTTGGAAAGCCATTTCCTTTCTTTGGACAGTGGGAAGGAATGGTTGCAAGCTGGTAATCTTAAAACAGGGACATTATCTACTTTTGGATCTTCTGCTCTCCAATCTTGCAGAAGAAAACCACAGGCTTACAGCTTCAAGATGACAGAAGACAGGAATCAGGGCAGGCAGAGTAGCTATATATTTAGGAGGAGAAATCCTAAGAGCAATATTGCTGCAGAAGGAACAAGATCCAAATGCCTGGCTTACCATTAAAATACCTATGTACCAGGAGTTCATAGGGGATTGGGGGCTGGAAAAGCAAGCAAAAGTCAGAGGGGTATCTACATTTAAAGGACCTATAAGATAGGTGAGTTTGCTGCTTTTTCAGACTGACAGCATTCTCTAAATAATGAACAGCAAAGCAGCAGAAAGCTGGGACCTTACTAACTTGAGGAGTCAGAGGACAGATCTCATGGCTGGCAGAGCAGCTGGAAAATTAGAGAGAAAATACTCAAAAGAAAAAAAAAAATGAGGGCCATAATCTTAGTATCAACTCTGCCAAAATCTTTGGTGATAGCTAACTACTAGAGGTACAAGGGATTTATAGGGCACCAGGCCACAAAAGTAGCAGCTATAAGATGGAAGAACTGAGCAAAGACAGCAACTACACAATGCAGGGGAGGAATGTATAGTGAGACCAGGTAAATTACTGCAGGCTAGAAAGGAAGCCTCCATCTAGAATTCTCTTTGGATAGAAATCCCTGCAAATGCAAACTCCATGAGGATGGGGCAATTGTGGGTCTTGTTTACTGCTGCATCCTTAGTGTGGTATTTGGAATGTACTAAGTGTTCAAAAAATACTGTTGAATGAATGAATGACTGAGCATGTAATTCTCTGAGTCTGTTGGCCAAGGTGTCCCCTTTTTTAACAATGCCCGAATGGGCAGTGTCAACACGTGCTTCCAGAATTCTTTTTGCTGTTGTTCTAATATTAACCTGACTTGACTCTGATTGACCTTTTCTTTCATCAGATAGATGAATGTCTTCTGTTTGACTTTGTTTCAGCCTAACATCCAGTCTAACCCTTTAAAGAAATTTGCTGACCCCCTAATCTTTTCTATTATGTCAGTTTTATAATTTTTCTTAACTTCCAGAATTCTTGGGCGTAAACCTCATTTTTCTTTTCTTGTTCTTAATTTGTAGCCCAGTGGTTTGAACATAGGCATTAGACCACTGTGCCTTCAAGTTCAGACTTCCGTATTGTGAATCACATGATCTTGAGTGAGCTACTTTACTCCTTGAGCTTCATCTAACTCATCTATAAAATATGATGAACATAATTATGGTACAAGTTAAATAGTACATCATGTACAAAGTATCTAACACACTGTAAAGACTTAACAAATCATACATCATTATGGTTATAGGTATTGTCTAATATCACTACAAATGACTGATCTGGTATGACTACAAAACTCTGCATCTGTAGTACACTCTCATTTCTCACCCCTTTTTAGCATCAGAAGCCAAAGACCTGGTTGTACCCTATGAAAAAGTACTAGGAGCTATGCCATAGAAAGGAAGAGTGAAGTGAATCTTTTTTTCAGATGTAAAAGAGGATAAGAAGTAGATGGACATACTAATTTCAATATCTTTAACTCAAACTTTAATAATAGCAGGTGAAGAGTGTTTGGTAGCTCTATCTTATTTATATGAATAGAATCCCCTACTAGAATTTGAGCCCTGTAGGGTTAGGACCATTATGTCTCTTGTATACTGCAACTTTGTGGGGCTATAGCATATGGTAGGTAATAAGAAACAATGCTTTTGAATGAAAGAACGAATACCTGAAGACAAATTTTTTTTTCCCAATATTTGAGGACACATTTAATATGGGGCTGTTTATTTAATATTAATTCTGCAATCTGAAATAAAGATCCTTTTCATCTTTCTATGATTTACTTTGTATTTAATATTTAAGCTGTTAATTCATCACTGCTGTTTCCAGAATCTTGCACAGAATGAACATCTTCAAAGCACATTATTCTCCAGTGATCTATGTTTATAAGCACGGGCTGTTTATTTAATATTAATTCTGCAATCTGAAATAAAGATCCTTTTCATCTTTCTATGATTTACTTTGTATTTAATATTTAAGCTGTTAATTCATCACTGCTGTTTCCAGAATCTTGCACAGAATGAACATCTTCAAAGCACATTATTCTCCAGTGATCTATGTTTATAAGCACAAAGTTTAAGAGTAGATTAAGTCAAATAAGACAGCACTTAGTTATAACTTCACTCAACTCTTACCTTCTTAGGCTTCCCTAACTACTGCATCTAAAACTAACATTCCTCTGTCACTGTCACCATCATTGCCCATACTCATACCTGCTTTATTTTTCTTTCTAGCATTCATCACAACCTGGTATTGTATTGTGTACTTATTTTTACTTTCAGTCACTAGGCAATAAGCTTTTATGGGCAGGGACTTTGTTTTGTCCTTAGCAGTATCCACAGAGCACAGAATAGTAGCTGGCCCAAGTTAGACTCTGAATATATATGTGGAATAAATAATAAATAAAAAACAACATAGACAACCCGTTCACAGACTGGGTCGCAAACCCTTCACATGCCAGGCTGGGTCCCCACACCCCACACATGCCAGGCTGGGTCACCAGACCCCTTACACATAGGTCTATGAGCTAGGTAGCCGACCAAAAGGTCCTTGAAGCCATAGGTTGGAAAGCATGGCCATGCAGGGCGGACGCCCAAGGCAGAGGCCCGCCCGCCTACTTCACTAAAATTCTCTCTTTCTCCCTCTCTCTCTCTCTCTCTCTCTACTATGAAGAACACAAGAATAGCAACAAAACTAAAAGATACATTGGTGTGCATGCACACTAACTACACACACACACACACACACACACACACAATTTGCTTACAACGGATGTGCTAAATCACACTCAACTGGACCCAAGGCAAGGGCCCCGACCAAACTATTCTATTTTCCCAACAATCCACCCCTTCAGGGTCCTCGCCATACAATCTATGCATTCAGAATCTTCCATGATGTTCCCTTAGTGAGGATAAATGACCCTTACATTTACATACTACACATTCCATCCCAGTCCCAAAAGTCTTTAGCTTGTTTCAGTACCAACTCAAAAGTCCAAAGTCCAAAGTCTCCTCTGAGACCAAAGGCAAAAGTCCTTCCAGCATGAACCTGTAAAGAGTCAAAAACAAGTTTATCTACTTCCAAGGAAGAGTGGGACAGACATTGGGTACACATTCCCATTCCAGAAGAGAGGAATAGAAAGGAAAAACAGGCCCCAAACAAATCCAAAATCCAAATAGGGCAAATGTTAAGCACACTGGGGCACCTGGACCCCTAAAGCATTGGGCAACCTCACTCCTACAGCTCTGCCAAGTGCAGTCCATTGAGCTGCCCTGGTGCCTGCAGCTTTTCCAAGCTGGCGCTGCACACTGCCAGCAGCCCCACGGTTCTGGGCTCCTGGTGGCAGTCCCACCATACTGGCTCCACTAGACATTTCCTCAGTGGGGTTTCTCTGTGGGGGCTCCAACCCCACATTTCTTATCCACATTGCTCCATAGATGACCTCCGCAGTGGCTCCACTTCTGCAGCAGGTCTCCGCCTCAGTCCCCCAGCTTATTCATACATCTTCCACAATCTAGGTGGAGGCTGCCACGCCTCCATCGCTCTCACATACTGCCAGCCTACAAACTTACAACATGGATGCCACCAAGGTTTTTGGCTTTTTTTCTTTGGAGGTGCTGAGGCAGGATTGCTCCAGCCAGAGAGGCTAGGATGTGAGGAGCAGTTTGCCAAGGGCTATGACACCTCAGGAATGCCCTCCAGGACAAACTCAGTTCTTCTATGATGGAAGGGGCACTCTCCCAAACTTCTCAAATGCCCTCAGAGCCTGTTATGGGTGGGGCACCCATCCAGACTTCTCAAATGCGTTTAGGGCTTTTTTTCCCCATTGTTTTGGCTCTTAGCATCTGGCTGCCTCACCTCCAAAATAATGTCTTTAGCAAACAGTTTATCTGCTTCACCCTTGCATTTTTCTCCTGCCCTCTGCTTCTCTACCACATGGCCAGGCTGCAAATTTTCCAAATCTTTATGCTCTGCTTCCCTTCACATTCTGGCTTTTGAATTACCTCAATCAGCTCAGCTTACACCAGCTACTCAGTCAGTCTCAGGCAGTTCAGCAGCATTTGCCCACAGTTCAAAGAGCTGCATTCACCCAGTCCATCAAGGAGTGGCTGCCTTGCCCCATGCATATCTGTGGCTCTCCTGTAACCACTGCCACCAAGACAAGCATGTAGTAATGGAGACTAACTTTTCCACATTTTCACCAGGTGAAAACATACTTGAAATTCTGCAGGGGCACCCATTCTCGGGTCATCTGCCCATTTGCATGTGGCACTCTTTACTTGGGTTTTACAGCACCCAGACGGCCATCAGGTTTAAGTGGCACCCTTCAAATCCACCTAACCTTCCCATACAATATTAGAGGTAGAGATCCAAAAATGGATTAAGAAACTGACACCATTTTAAAGGAACAGTCAACAAACAACAGTGCCTGTAAGTTCTGAGGTACTGTTTGTATACATGTAAGACACATTTAATTTTTAAAAATTAACACTAATAGTAATACACATTAGAATGAAAGAGAGAATCAGAACTACTGGCTAAAGCATCCAAATGAAAAGAAAACCCCTTAGAACCAAGAAATGAGAAAATCTGATACATTACTAGTTTGAGGAAACTTACACTACATAAATTGTTCTCAAGCAGTAATAAATGGTCCAGAAAGGGGTGACAGGTAAAATACAGAGCTTCCATAAGCATTATTAACCAACAATATAGAATAAAACACGTACCTTGAAATGCTACTGCAAATTTGAAATGTATGAAAAAGAACGTACTAAAGTTTACAGTAAATGAGATGCTTGTTTTTGTCTGGATGTTATTCTGAATTTTTGACCAATAAAATAAGATTATAAGTGCTATCTGGGCATCATCTGCTAAATATAAATTTTAGTAGCATTAATTTCAATTATTTTTTTAAAAAGAGGGTTTGTGAGTATGTGTTTGTAGTTTTAATATGCTATCTCTACTACTTGGAAACCCATATAAACCTAAGCATAAGCCATTCTGATCTTCTGGATTTGAGCATAGCATCACCCCCACCTGGTGGTAGCTGTACCCAGTCACAATTGTAAGTAATTTAGAGACCATCTTTATCCAACATACTTACTGAAAATGTTTATCATATGTCATTGCACTGTAGATTTTAAAATGTATATCAAATTCCCTATGCCGAAGTTGTCATAAGAAAACTATGTATGTATTAAATGCATTTAAGAACAAATCACCTCACACCTATAATAAAAACAAAGCTAATTTAATACTGGAAATAGTTTCACTGTATAGTTACAATATTTCCTATCAATAAACAATTTTAATACGCTTGAAGTAATAAAAGTTACTAAAATTTTCACTAACAACATCTTATAGACATCTCAAAAAACATTCATTAGTTCAGTAATTACTGGGTACCTTTTAAGTGGCAAAGATTATATAAATCACACTTTCTCTCACCTACACGTAAATCAGAAATGTTTGCCAATAAGTACTGTTTTATCAGATTAAGAAAATATCATAGCTACAATAAGAACATTAGTAGATGAAACAAGCTTATGCTATCCCTTCCTTCCATGACAAACATAATCTTAAAATGCTTCTATGATAAATTTGGTTTTAAGAATATTCTTTCATGACACATGGTGTTAATATACTGCAGCTTAGCAACAAAAATTTAAAACCCAGAAAATAGACCATAAGCAATAAAAATTAATGGAGGAAATACTTTCCATCATATCCAATTGCTTGATTTTAATTTATTGCTTGGTTATACTTTTAAAAATGATCTTGAAGTAACTCAATACAACTTTAATACAGAATGTTAAGTCACTAACAACAGTCAACCCACATCACAACACAAAGTATGTTTACTATACAAACATGGCATCTCATATATGTAACATACTATTTTATATTTTCATTTTTTTTTCCCCTTTTTGTCTTTTTTCGTGACCAGTAACGGGATCGCAACCCTCGGTGTCACACCCGCACCGCGCTCAACCAGTGAGCGGACCGGTCTCTATATGGGATCTGAACCCTCGGCGGGAGTGCTGCTGCACTTCCAAGCGCCGCACTCTACTGAGTGCACCACCGGGCCGGACCTATATTTTCATTTTTAATATGAGGCTATCACATCAATCAAAGGTCATTTTCTCCCCATTTTCACCTAATTATAATATATATTCACTTAGACTTACTTTTACACTCAAGGCATTCTTAGAAACGGGGATTTTGAAAATGTGAATTTTCTGTATTTTGTATGTCAAAAAATGACATTGGGAGATCTACCAATGGCAGCAATATCTTTTGTGAAGCAATTAAATGCTGCCACAGAGTTTAGGAAAAGAGTATAATGCTGGTGGTTTGGGCCGGCCCGGTGGCGCACTGCTACAGTGCGCCGCTTGGGAGTGCGGCAGTGCTCCCGCCGAGGGTTCAGATCCCACATACAGACCGGTTCCCGCTCACTGGCTGAGCGAGGTGCGGGCGCGACACCGAGGGTTGCGATCTCGTTGCCGGTCCCGGTCCGGTACGGGCGCGACACTGAGGGTTGCGATCTGTTGCCGGACACGAAAAAAAAAAAGACAAAAAAAATAAATAAATAATAATGCTGGTGGTTTAAAAGCTCAAGGTCTGAAATTGGATTTTTACTGATATACCATATGTGTGACCTTAGGACCCACTAGAGTATAAGTTTTATAAACAGCATTGATGTGTCTTCATTGTCTAGAATAGCACATGGCATTTAATAAATATTGGCTGAATAAATGAATGAATTTACCTAAATCATATGGTAAGAGAATGACTGAAGGTTTTTTCTTATTACTTCATGGAAAGTGCAGACGAGCCAAAATGAGAAAGCTGCGAGATGAGACTGGTTTCCTCCATGGATATTATCATCATTGTTATTGACTTTATGCTTAGTTTACAAATAAGAACAGACCTTAAACTTTTCAAACACAAAAACTGCACATTATTCACTCATTTTATAACAGGTTCCCAACAAACTACAAGGCTTATGTATTTGAAACCTAATTATTTGATAAATAAATTATAAACCATGCTTTTCATAAAGACGACAGAGTATCCATGAAAGTATAGTCAGGTTACTTTCTCATGGAAAATTTTCCTCATTCAATCCTTGTTTGTAGGATAAGTCAAAAATAGATTAGATAGGGCCAGCCCCGTGGCTCACTCAGGAGAGTGCGGTGCTGGTAGCACCGAGGCCGCGGGTTCGGATCCTATATAGGGATGGCCGGTGCACTCACTGGCTGAGCCTGGTGCAGACCACACCTTGCCGAGGGTTGTGATCCCCTTCCCAGCCAAAAAAAAAAAAATAGATTAGATAACAAAATAACAAAAAGCTACCTAGAAATAAAGTTATCATGACATACAAAATGCAGGATATAGACGTTATTATTTTTAAGACATACAAAACTTTGAAGATATAAAAGTAGACTTGAAAAATGAAGAGATTATGTTTCAGCTAAGAAAGCATCAATATGATAAAAAGATGCAAAGTTTATCATATCAGCATATAAATTTGAAGTATCAACATACTAACAAGTTTGTTTTAGCAAGAGGAATTGGTAGAAAATTATTCTATCATTCAAGAGACTAAATGCATCACAGAAATTTAGGGAACACTCAAAATTCCAATTCATGTCTAGAATATAACTGTACTCAGCACTGAAATAGAATCTTTTTGTTTTGTTTTGTTTTGTTTTGTTTTGTTTTGTTTTGTTTTGTTTTGTGACCGGTAAGGGGATCGCAACCCTTTGGCTTGGTGTCGCCCGCACCGCGCTCACCCAGTGAGTGCACTGGCCACCCCTATATAGGATCAGAACCTGCGGCCTCGGCGCTCCCAGCACTGCCACTCTGCCAGCGCCGCACTCTCCTGAGTAAGCCACAGGTTTGGCCCCTAAAACAGAATCTTAATTGGAAGCAGAAACCTAATCAATTTTACTGTGTCCTGTTTGCAAATTGTGTAAACCAAATGAAGACAGTCAACAATATGAAGCATAAGAAATAAAAATTTAAGAATCAAGAGATTAGCAGTGGCCATATAAGAGCTCTCTATAACCCAAGACTTTTATTTAGTACTCCAGGTAAAGTAGGTATATTATTAATATTAACACGTAAGCATCGGGCTAATCACAGTTTGTGCCAAACATCTGAATCACACACCAGCATCCTCTGATCTTACTCAAACTTTACCAAACAAGTTTCTGATTATAAATCTGTTTCCATGTGGATAACATATATCTCATTGCAAATTAATGAATCAGTGTTCTGGACTATAAACCAGTCTCTTGGGAACTTGTCTAATATGAAGAAAAACATAAAGCATCAATGTAGATTTACAGAATTGGGAAAATTTCAGAAGAATGAGTTGTCACCACGGTTTGTAAGAGATACAATCATCTTTACCCTCCTATGAATCCCATATTCCATTTATCCTCAAAATCAGAGTGAAGAGCACTTCTCTGACTGACTCTGTCAGGTGGTGTTTCCTGAGTCGATCCTCACATTTGGCTCCCAATACACTTTTAAAAAATTTTTTTAAATAAAAATTTTTTTAAAAAGGCAGAGTGAAAAGAATGCCCATCAATGGAAGAGGGAGGAGAAAATGATGAATGCTCACTGCCTCAAGTGAGAACTTTAACATAAAAGCTGGGCTCCTGTAGATTCCTCTCTCTTTCATGCTCTTGCTGATAGTCTCTTTTTTTCATCCTCTTTTTGACTTACTATTAGTTCTTATTATGTATTATTGTCTGTAAAATTGTTGCCTTCTTTAGAACAAATTAGGCAATAAACACTCAAACAATTATTAAATAATTCTGTGTCAGCAAAATCAAGTTTCTAAGCTAGAAAAAGCAAGAAACATACACTGAATTATAAAAATTTACCAAAATAAATACTATCTCTTGGCAGCCATGAATCTCAGAAACATCTGATTAATCATAAGACAATTAAAAGACTTTTTAAAAATCCTTTTAAAAGCAAGTCATTTCTCATATAAATAAGGAGAAACAAAATGGAAATAACTGAAATGAAATCACAGGTAGAGAGGAACTAGTTTCAAAATGAGTTTCTCAGCAAATCCAAAGAAACTAGTATACAGGAAAAGAACCATCTGGCTAAATTTTAAATAGTACATATGTACACCTTCCATGTTCCCTCTGCATTTGAATATTTGAATTAAATAGTACCTAGCAGAATTTTAACATTTAATAACACTGAAGCAAAGAGTACACTTGATTCTTCACTAATGTCTCTATTATGGCTGGATGAAGGTATCTCTATTACAGGCGGAATATATGAAAAACTAGAAAGTACTAATGTTGATTGTGGAAATATAGGACTTTCTGGTTTCACCACTGCAGCTTCAATTTGACATGGTTCCTTGGAATAAGCAAATCTGTTACTTGACCTGATCCACACATATTGTGTTATAAAAACTTTTCGAATGCTTCTAATCATGTTAAGTGTTTTCAGACACTAATGTAAAAAGAGCTGCCCTCCTCTGGTTCACAATGACAATTCGTCCAGCTGTTCAAAAAATTATGAAAAATATTAAACTTAAAAATTATGCAGAGATCCTGCTTAGGTGGGATAATAATTGAAAAATTTAGTTGGTCAAATAAAAAAATATTTTTTTAAGTACATTGTCTTACTAATGCTAAAAAAAAATGTTATCACTTTGTAGTAAGGCTCATTTAAATTTTTTTCTCATTTCAGGTCTCTTCTTGAAGAAGTCATAAATCAATGTGAAACAATTATAATCTACACTATGTAGTTTTATTTTATAATTATTACATATTAATAACCTGCATGAAAAATATACAATGAATAACTCTGTACTAAAATAATTCTGCTTATTCTCTGTCAGTAAAATACTAGTATGATTTTCATTTTATTAATGTCTAATGATGTTGAACATCATTTCATATGCATATTTGCCATCCACACATCTTCTTTGATGAAGTGTATGTTAAAATCTTTTGCCTATTTTTTAATTGGAATATTTGTGATCTTGCTGAGTTTTGAGAGTTTAATATATTCTAAATACAAGTCCTCTATCAAATATATGCTTTACAAATATTTTCTCCCTGTCTGTGGTTTGTCTTTTCATTCTCTTAACGTCATTCAAAGAATAAGTCTTAAATTTTGATAATTTATTAATTTTATCAATTTTTTTCTTCTGTGAATTGTGCTTTGGGTAACATATAATAAATCATCATCTAACTCAAAGACACAAAAATGTTTTCCTATGTCTCCTTCCATAAGTTCTATAGTTTTAGGATTTACATTTAGGATTAATATCCTTTTTTTCGGGTTTTTTTTTTTTTTTTTTTTTTTTTTTTTGTGGCTAGCCAGTATAAGAATCCAAACCCTTTAGGATCCACTTTGAGTTAATGTTTTTATAAGAAGTGAGCTGTGGATACAAATTCTGTTTTGCATATTGATATCCAATTGCTCCTACATCATCTGTTGAAAAAACTATCCTTTGTCCACTAAATATGTCAAAAATCAGTTTTTCATGTATTTGTGGGCCTATTTCTGGGCTCTCTAAATCTATTCCATTGACCTATGTCTATCTTATTTGTTGATTACTGTGATAACTATTTGTAGTAAGTTTTTGTAATAAGTCTTCAAATCAGGTAGGGTTAGTTCTCTGTGTTTTCTCTTAAGTTAGTCTGGCTCTTCTAGACCCCTTGCATTTCCATATAAATTTTAAAATCAGCTTGTCAATTTCTCAATACCTGCTGGAATTTAGATTGCAATTGTGTTGAATCTATAGATCAATTTGGGGAGAATGGACATCTTAATAAACATTACATCTTCCTACTCATAGACAAGACATATTCATTTGTCTTCTTTCATTGTTCTCAACAATGCCTTGTTAGTTTTCAGTATAGAGTTCTTGCACAGTTTTTGTCAGATTTATCCCTAAGTATTTCATATTTTTTAGGCTGTTATAAGTATTTCACATTTTTTATGCTGTTATAAATGGTATTTCTCTCTCTCTCTCTCTTTTTTTTTATGTGACCGGTAAGGGGATCACAACCCTTGGCTTGGTGTCACCCACACCACGCTCAGCCAGTGAGTGCACCGGCCATCCCTACATAGGATCTAAACCTGCGGCGGGAGCGCCTCTGCACTCCCAGCGCCGCACTCTCCCAAGTGAGCCACGGGCCGGCCCTAAATGGTATTTTTTAATTTCAATTGCCAATTGCTTATTTTTAGCAGAGTGTATAGAAATACAACTAAATTTTTATATATTAATCTACTATCCTGAAATCTTACTAAACTCCTTTATTAGTTCTACTAGCTTTTTTTGTAAACTCAAAACAAGGTACCACTACATACCTATTAGAATGGCTAAAATTCAGAAGACAGACAATATCAAGCATTGATAAGAAGGTAGGGAAAGTAGAATTTTTATATATTACTGGTAGGAATATAAATATTACAACTAATTTGAAAAACACCTTGGCAATTTCTTAAAAGGTTAAACATACATCTACCATATGATCCAGACATTCCACTCCTAAGTATTTATCCAAGAAAAACAAAAGGATATGTTCATACAAAAAGTTGTACATGAATGCTTATAGTAGTTTGATTTTTAAAATCAAAAAACTAGGAACAACCCAAATGTTCATCACCAGATGAATGAATAAACCAACTATGATATATACATGGAACACTATTCAGCAATAAAAAGGAATAAGCTATTGATACATGCAACAACATTGATGAATTTGATGTAAATTGTATGATTCCATTCATACGAAACCCTTTAATGTGAAAACAAATCTACTGTGACAGAAAGCAGATCAGTATACACCTGAGGAAGGATTACCAAGGGGCATGAGGAAACTTGGAAGTAATAGTTACATTCACTATCTTGATATTGGGGATGGTTCCATGTCAAAACTTACTAAACTGTATATTTTCAATACATGCAGTTTACTGTATGTCACTAAGACCTCAATTAAAAAGATACCAGTATAATGGTATCTAGGAAAATAAAAGGTAATTGAAAAAGTGATGTAATTGAAAGGTAATATGACTATTTCCATGAACTTTTTGAAGACCTTCATATAATTTACATAACATAAATTTCACCCTTTCAAAGTGTACAATTCAGTGGTTTTTAGTATACTGACAAGGTTGTGCAGCAATCACCACTAATTCCAGAACATTTTCATCACCCCCAAAAGAAATCTGTACTCATTAACAGTCACTCTACACTCTCCCCCAGACCCTCAAAATATAATCTCCAGATAACAACGTATTTCACCTGGTAATCCCAATTCAAGCCTCAAAACCTTTCAAGTTTGAAAGAATGCTTTTAAGTTAATTTCAAAGGCCTGTGGTATAAACACACTGCTACTCTTCACCATTTTATTCTTTCTAATGAGAATCTGAACCATACTGATAAAGACTGATAATTTTAGAGATATTCCAATCATAGAAATGTCATTTAGTGTACATGTGTAATTGTAATAGCGACTGCAATATTATTACTTTTATTAAAATATTAATTCCAAATGTAGAAACTTTATGTTCCTCTTGGCTTCTTCTTACTAGACATCAGTGCCAGGATTCAAGGCTGAACCATGGCTGTGAATGATAAAGAGATGATGCCTTTGCAAATATTAAATCACCGATTATCTGCAAAGCTTTAAAAATTTAAATTAATACAATCCATTTTGAGATAATTGCACCAGGAACTATACTTTCTCAACAACTTTTTAACATTTAATATTTATAAAAGCATTGGAAAAAGCCAATACCACATTGGAAAAATAATGGGCTTACACTCCTCATTGCACCAACTCAGAACATTATGATCAATACTTGTGCCTGTTTTTAAAAAAAGACATCACCATTTATTTTACAGCATCTGTTGATTCTAGAAGAGATGATAATCATAATCAAAATTTCAGCTATTTTTTAATATGAAGGAGTGTGGGTGATGACAAACATACACAATAAACCTTGGAATAATTTATATCTATGTTTAATGATTCTATTATCAACAGATTATTTTTGAAGAAAAACAGAAATTAAACATGATAGAATAAAAAATAACAGCTGATACTAGGATTTTTACACTCCTATGTTTAGAACATTCTGTGAAAACAACACTCGAGCATTATTCATTGCTTAAAAAATTAACTTTTTACATGATATATTCCAAGCTTTCTAAATCACATTAGACAGATTCTCATTGATGAGCCTAAGCAAAGCCTATATTTGAGCATTATACAATTAAAATGTTAAAGCATGATCAGTGAAGGATATTACATTTCCTTGATCAGTAAAATATATGAAATAAGCATTACAGCATGACTATAAAATTGAAATAATAAAGATAGGAAAATTCAGAAAGAACACACAGTGCACTTTTCTGTTTTTATTTTGGCATAACTACTTTCAATGCACATCACCAAGAGAAAGCAAACTATTAATATTTGAGATGGCTATATAAGTACTTCTGAACCTATAAATGTACAAATACTACTAAATATATCCACTTCAGGAAAATTACTGGGTACCCAATAAAAAGAAGAAAACCACAAAGCCTCATTATAACACACGTGTTGGTCAGTTCTATGGGCACTCACAAGCTATTTGAAATTCCACCTGAAAAATTATGAATTGCTGTATCATGGACCTTGCAGCTTGTCAAAACCATGAACATTAAACCCTTGAATATCAAAGTCCTGCTCTAAATGTCTGAGAAAAGACTAAATGAATAAAGAAATGATTTAAATAAATCTCCCAGGCAAAAATATCAACGTGGAATTTTTCACCTAAAACACAGCATTTCTCCTGGATATTTCCCCTAGAGGTATGAAAACTGAAGTTCACATAAATACCTGTACACCAGTGTTTATAGCAGCTCTATTCATAATCAGCAAAAACTGGAAACAACACAAATGTCCTTCAACCAATAAGTCAATAAACAAACATCCATACAATGGTATATAAACACAAAGGAACAAACGATTGGTACACTCAATAACTTGGATAAATCTCAAAGGTATTATGCTGAGTACAAGAAGCCAGCCTCAAAAGGTTACATACTTTATGTTTCCATTTATGCGACATTCTAAAAAAGAAAAAACTGCAATGATGGAGAAAAGATCAGTAGTTGTTCAGGTTAGGGGGAGGGGATGAGTATGATCATAAAGGGATAATGAGGGAATTGGGGGTGGTGGAGTAGAACTATTCTGTATCATGACTGTAGTCGTACTTACATGACTTATATACATGTTAAAATTCACAGCCTGTATATGAAAAAAAGGCCAATTTTACATGAACGATAATTTAAAAAATCAACAGCATTTCCAAGAAATCAACTAATTTTACTTACCCCTTCTGAAAAGTATGACAATGCTGTATAGTCAATTATTTTAAGAATTTGCTCAAGAGTATTTGGTAGTGGTAATAACAAAAGTCAACAAATCGAGTGACTTAAAATCTTTAAACCTCTGCTAAGTTTCCAATCATAAAGGACTTACCAAGTTCACTGAGACTCTGAGCAGCTTTTGTTATCTCTCTACTTCCCCCTTGCAGTTGTCCTTGGAGTCTCTTACTGAGATACAAGATGCGAATAATTCTCCGAAGCAAATCACAGGCAACCTGCACAAATATCACAGTGTTTAAGTATAGCTGACCCATAAAATTTTATTACTATTACTGCTAATATGTGAATCTGTCCATTCTTTCCAGATGCTGAAGACTCATTTGTGCCTTTTTTGTTTCCCACCAATCAGAAACCTAAATAATCATAAGTTTTAAAAAGCATCAAATCTCCTAGAGAACGCACGGAAGTATATTTACCTTTTACAATAAACTCCAATCTATCCCCAATGGAAAGAATTTGGGATTGAGGCCCTGTGAAACCCAAGGATTCTTCTTAGTCTTGGACCAGTTTTCTCAGTCTTGACTCAAGTGGTTCTCAGTCTTTACTCAACTGAACCTACCCATATTAAACTCAAGCGGGTAGGGCCGGCCCGGTGGCGCACTGGAGAGTGCGCTGCTTGGGAGTGCGGCGGCGCTCCCGCCGAGGGTTCGGATCCCATGTGGAGACCGGTTCCTGCTCACTGGCTGAGCGCGGTGCGGCGCAACACCGAGGGTTGCGATCCCGTTGCCAGTCCCCAGTACGGGCGCGACACCGAGGGTTGCGATCCCGTTGCCAGTCCCCAGTACGGGCGCGACACCGAGGGTTGCGATCCCCTTACCGGTCAGTAAAAAAGACAAAAAAGGGGAAAAAAAAAAAAACTCAAGCAGGTAGATTCAAAACGTTCCAATAACTATACCATAGCCCTGACTATTAAATCAGAATCTCTAGGTGTAGGAACCAAGAATCCATATTTTTTTTTAAATAACCCCAGCTGACGCTAATATGCAGCCAAGGTTGACAACAAATATGCCAGGCTGCTTAGCTTTCCTACTACTGCCTGTCATTCCAATCCTGGTTTCTTTTTTCTAGGTCCCTAGAGAAATAGTCTTAACACTTCTCTCAATTTCAATAGTCTAAAGAATTAGCATTCCCCACTTGAGTTTTCCTAATGGTTTTTATCACTAATAAATTACAAAAGGGAAAGTTACTAAAATTTTTTTTAAATGAACCAAAAAAACCCCTATCTCACATACTCACATACTTTCATGTTACCTCCTATTCCCTTATCTTTCCCAGATCTAATACTAGGTCCAAAGGCTGAGATAAGAAATAGATTCATGTACTTTGGAACACTTCATTACAGAAGCTAGATCCAGAGCAGTTGCCTGGGGGAGAGTTAAGTGGAGAGGACAGACAGAATAATCAACATGTAGTATCTTCAGCCTCAGTAATAATAACAAAGGAAAGAGACAGTCAATACTGACGCATCACCACCATCTTTGAATGACACTGAGGCTAGTTGAGAAGCAAGATCACCTCCCCTGTCTAAGGAGAAAAATCCTAAATGATGGCAATAAGAATTAAAAGCTCTGAGAAGACAGGGTCCCTGAGCCTCCAACTATAAAAATTCTTTTACAGATGAAACATATACACGCCAGAGTCACACACAGCCACAACATGCATGCACACAACATACACAAGCATAAAATCAAACATACAATGGTTACAAACATGTAAGCCAAAGGCAACCAAGTATTAAACATGTTTACCTAACTCCTTTTCAGAGTAACTATAATCTGGAGTACTTAAAATAATAAAAGAATGCCCAATAAGTATTTCCCCCTGGAAATTAAAGATTTGGGCATCTTTATCTTTTAATTAAATGTTATTTATTTTCTGAATAGATAATACAAGCACATGATTCAAAATTCAAAAGATAAAAAGTAACATTGAAAAGTTATTCTCATATCTCTATGTCCCCAACTACTCACTTTACAGAAACAACCATTGTTATCAGTTTGCTTGTCAGAATTGCCATTTTCAGATAAAAAAAAATTTGGTATGTAGAATCCCTAGCATCCAATCCTCAGAGATTCTAAATACATCATAAGGAGAAATACCATATTTTACTCTAGCATGATCACATAGAATTGTCCTTATGGAATTCCCTAGTCCTACCCAATAAAGTGTATGCCCTCAAATATGTAAGCTTTGAGTTTATATCTAATGTTTTTATTTTTCAATCATACTTAATCTGTCACCAAGTCTTATTGACTGTCCTACTGCATAACACATAGCTGTTATTTTACATTCCTACAAGAATCACCCTAATCCAAATCTTTATCAAATCGTAATTTTTATCACCTTTACCTTAACACAGTGTTCTCCTGGCTAGCTTTCCAGTCTCTCACTGAAATCTACCCTGCCAGATTTATCTTCTTAAAAACATAGTTTGCAGCACTACGACCCTCTTTTCAATAAACTTTAGTTGCTCTGTACTTACAGATTGTGTTAAATTTTCTGAGAATAGCATTTAATAAAATCTTCAGTCAACAAGTCTTAGCTAATCTATAAGGCGTTAACTCTCACCATTTCCCAATATAGTTGCCTCTATGACAATTTCCTTGCCTTTTTTAAAAAAAATTTTTATTATTAAATATAATATAAACATAGAAAACCACATTCAGAAATATACAATTAAATTAACTTGGAACCACTACACAGATCAGGAGACAGAACTGTCAGCGCTGCAGAAGCCCTCCATGTATTCCCTCCCAATCAAAACACCCTCCATCCCCTTTCACTCTCCCACCCCAACTAAGAGAAACCACTATCCGGACTTTCATAGTAATCACTTCTGTACTTTATTTAGGGTTTTACATACACTTAGGTATAGTGCTATAGTTTAATTTTGCTCTTTTTAATCTATTGGTTCCCTCACCATCTCTTTTTCTCTTCACAATTTGTTGAGTCTATTGGATCATCTGTCCTATAAAGTTTCCCACAGACTAAGTTTTGTTGACTGTATTCCCATAGTGCAGTTTAGTAAGTTCCGCTATCTTCTATACTTCCTATAAATTAGTAATTGAATGTAGGCAGCTTCATCAGACTCAGGTTTAATATTTTTGGCAAGATTAATCATTAGGTGATGGCATATTTATAACACATGTATGATTTTCTCTCCTTTTATAATGTTAGCAGCCACTGGTACTCAATGTCAAAATCCATTAAAACATAAACGATTACAAAATGATGATACCCCAATTCTATCATTTTGTCCTTATTTATGTGCTAGCACATAAAATTTCTCAATAAAAAGAACTTTACCTCATCTATTATTAGTTTACCAGGGTACTGTTCATACAGGAAAGTAAGAATAATCCCTTGGTTTATCAGTTCTCAAAATGAAGTAATGGTTTCCTAATATCCACCTATGATGAACAATTTGGGGGGGGGGGGGGTAGTGTTGCTATTATCATGAACTTATAGATTTAAATATAATGAGGGATGACAATCCATTGTAGCTCTTATCCTTACTGATGCTCAAATCATCTTATTTTGGCAGTGGGAACCTCTGAGAGTGATCAACTATACTACTTTACTTGATACTGAGAGGTTTCCCAGGATTCAGAATTTTCAGTGCTAAAACAGACAGTTGGTCACCCTCCAGCCTCTTCAAGTTAATTCCTGAGTTCCTTTGTCATGAACCTAACAGTTAAAAGCTCCATTAGTATCTGATATAAAAATGTTCCAGGATAATCTTATACATTTCATACCCCAAAACTGGAATCAAAGATTTCTCAAAGAAGTCCCACTTTCCTTTAGTAGGAAACAAACAAACAGCATTTCAAGACCACACTCTGGAAACTAGACTTGCTTATTTCTGGGACTTTTCCACAGACATAGCCAGGAAATGCCAGAATTAAAATATCATATAAATATTCATTTGCTTTATTCTACAATACACACAAAATACTCTCAGATTAACATTATACATATACATACATACGTAGATATAGATATATATAAGGTATATACTATTTTAAAACAGAATTAAAATAGCTCACAAGTTCATCATACTGATACTTCCAATTAAAAGTCAGAAGCACAGGGTGTTTATTTAACCTTCTATCTTATATCTGTATATAATTTCTTCCACACTGATACTCCTAGATCTCAAAAACATAGGCAATAAGAGAATCAATGTATAATTTGCTTTGCTGTACAATATACAGAAAACATCCACATTTATTATATTTACAGATTCAAAGTATTTTATTGGTCACTCTATCATAGCCTCTGAAAAAATAAATGTGTAAATCTAAATTTTACCCAGTAACCATATGGTTCTGTATAAAACAAACACACAAACAAAAACACAGAAGAACAAACAAAACAAACAAAAAACTTCCCTTGGATTGAGTTATTGTTACAATTATTATTGGCACTCAATCAAAAAAATCACAGATTTTAATGAATAGTTTATATAAAAGAAAAAAATCACTGAAAATGAATCTCACAGTCTTTTTTTTTATTTTTTTTTCCTTTTTGTCTTTTTTCGTGTCTGGCAATGGATCGCAACCCTCAGTGTCGCGCCCGTACCAGACCAGGACCGGCAACGGTATCGCAACCCTCGGTGCTGCGCCCGCACCTCGCTCAGCCAGTGAGTGGGAACCGGTCTGTATGTGGGATCCGAACCCTCGGAGGGAGCGCTGCTGCGCTCCCAAGCGGCGCACTGTAGCAGTGCGCCACCGGGCTGGCCCTACAGAAAACAATATCTGATTAATAAAACCAATGCTACAATAAAAAATATGATTGCTGAAAATAGTTTAAAAGTTTTTCGCATATGCTCTCCCCACATATTTTTTTTACAGTTAAATTCTCTTAGTCAAAACATACAGTTACATACGAAACTCTCCTTTATAACCCTCATTTAATCCTACTTCTAATGCTCATCACTAGTCTTTATGTATCTCTAGTTATTTTGGTTGTCTGAAGTATATTGTCTATTAGATTCCTTAGGAAAATTTCACAGAAATAATATTACCTACATTCTTGTATGTTGATGGCAGTCTCTATATTGAAAATCAGTGTGGCTGGTGTATCAATTATCTACTGCTGCGTAAGAAACCAGCCCAAAACTTAGTAGCTGAAAATGATTTATTACACACACTGTGGGTCAGAAATTTTGCAAAGATTCAGCTGCTCCATGTGGTGCCACCTGGAATCACTCACTCTGCTGCATTCAGCTAACTAGGCTGATCCAGATAGTACAAAAAGGCTTCACTTACATGTCTGGAGCCTCAGTGGTTCTTTACCTGTCAGTTCCACATGGCTAACTTGGACTTCCTCACAGCATGGAATTCCCAAGGTTGTTAAACTTCTTACATTAATACTGGCTTTTCCAAAACAGCTATATGAAGGTACTTTTAAAAGTTTGTGGAAGGATACATATTATCATTTAATTTTATTTTTCCACAAACTTTTTGAAGTACCCTCGTAAAAGTTGCTGAGCCCCTTAAAGTCCAGGACCCAAACTAGCACAGCATCACTTCCACCAGCAATTAAAATCTGTTGAGTGACAAGGATGTTCTGAGTCAGGGAAGAAAAAAAATGTTCAAAGGAATGAATATGAGAATTTCTAGCACATTCAGGAATATAATAAGTAGTTTAACATGACTAGTGTTCAGGGTAAATTTTTTTAGAATGACAAAAGGTAAAGTTGGTCAATTTAAGCAGATGCCAGAATATGAATTAGCTTATTAGCCATACTAAGAAGGTGGGACTATTCTATTTCTTGATACAAAACTACTGAATAATTTTATCAAGAGAATAGAGAGATGTGATGTTTGTTTTATAAAGATGAGAGATGAGTTTCCTATTTTGTAACGGCAAACTAGGATATTAACTTCCCACTAAAAACAACTAAAAATGTACATAAAATGTAAAGACATCTAAAAAGATCAAAGAGAGGACAGCACAAACAGGAATATCAGACCAAAACTAAAGCAAAAAAGGAACTCAAAGAGAAAAAAAGCAAATACAAATGGTCTTCAAAAAGTTCATGGAAAGATTATCTTTTAATTATATTTTTCCACAAACTTTTTGAAGTATCCTCGTACACTTGTAATCTAAAAACATTTGTTAATCCTAGAAAACTAGAACTTACATTTTGAGAGCCTCTGAGGCAAAGGAGGGGTGGAGGGTTAAAGTTGATCGAATTTAAGTTAATGTTTGTCTTGAACTAGTAGTGATTCCTAATGCCACAGAAAACAAAACAAATCCTCTCTGAAGGACTCAGATATTAAAAATAATAATCTTTCAAATAAAATGTCCAGCACACAACAAAAGGCAACCAGGCAACTAGGGAAATTGGATTCCATAGACAGAACCAGCAACCAAAGTCAAACCCACAAAGACTACAAACACTGTACCAGATTTAAGATAATAAAATAGCTCTGGAGAATATTTTCAAAGAAACAAAAGTAATAAAAAATAAGACAGGTGATGTAGCATTTTAGAAAAAGAAAAAATAGAACTCCTAAAAATAAAAAAACACAATGACCAAAATTTACAAAAATAATGAATAGACTAGCTTAAACACAGGCTATAAATAGCTGAAGAAAAAATTAATGAAATGGAGGACCAACCAGGGAAAAAAAACCCAGAGAACAACATGGAAAAACAAAAACGCAAAAATTTTTAAGAGAGAGTAAATGACTTAGAGGATAACCTGGAAAGTTTGGCATACATTTCATCAGAATCTAAAGAAAAAGGAGAGAGAATGGTGTACATTTGAAGAAATCATGGTTAGAAACGATAAAAGAGACAAACTCATACAATGAAGAAAAAAATGAATTCTAAGTGAGATGAATAAAAAGAAACCACATCTGAAACTTCAGGGAGTCAAAACAAAGTGAAAATCTTAATAGAAGCCAGAGGAAAAATACAAATTACCTTCAAAGGCCATAGTCAGAATGACAGCTTCTTAATAACTAATTTGAAACACAGTGGAATATTTAATAAATGCAGAAAGTAACCAACAATTCTACAAGGAAGGAAAAAAGGGAAGAAGGAAAGATTACCCAATTTAAAAATGGGCAAAGGATTTGAATAGACATTTCTCCAAAGAAGATACATAAATGGCCAATAGGCACAATAAAAGATGCTCAAATCATTCGTCATTAGGAAAATTCAAATCAAAATGACAATGAGATACTACTTCATACCCATTAGGATGAGTATTAAAAAAAGTGTTGGCAAAAAGAGACAAATTGGAACCTTCACACATTGCTGATGGGAATGAAAACAGTGCAATTGCCTTGGAAACAGTCTGGCATTCTTCAAAATGTTAAACATAGGGTTAGAATATGAGCTAGCATACTTTTCTCAGGTATATATGAAATGAAAAATACTTTTCCACACAAAAAAAATTACACACATGAAAACTCATTCATAGCTGTCTATTCACAGTAGCTAAAAAGCAGAAACAGGCTTCTGGTCAAGATGGTGGAATAGACGGTCCCCAGCATCACTCTCTCCCAAATTACAACTATTAAAAATCAACCAATTTACAACTATTAAAAAACAATGACAACCAAGCTGGGGCTGCTAGAGCTCAGGGTAAGAGGAGGAGAGACCTACGGAGTGCATGAAGGTGGGAGAAGCCATGATGAGAGGAAAAAAACCCACTCTGTTTCATGCCGTGGCCACTTTAAGGCTGGAACTGCTGAATGCATGGCACAGAAGCCAGCAAAAGCTGCAGCTGTGCCTTTCAAATGAAGTTGCTTGGAGGTGGCAGGGGAGAAGAGGGCTGTGGTAGCCCCCAGGCCAGCAGTACCACCAACATGTGGTTCCCATGGACCCACATAGGAGCGAGGAGCCACAACAACTGAAAAAAAGGAGCCAATCAGAGGCTGGTGAGTCATAGCAAGGGATCAGAGCATGACCCGTCCTGTGGGAATTGTTTGGAGCACCGGCAGTGGGGGAGACGGGCCCACCGGGAGAACACTGGGGCACAGCAAGGACTGCTGATCTGTCCCCCAACCAGTGCAGGACCACTCAGAGGAGACTGGTCAGGTATATAGAACTGCAAGGGGTGCAGTTTGATGAAAAGACTCAGGCCCAGACCAGTGTTTCTATACCACAGGTGCACCAGATTTCACCAGATCTGGAAGTACCTATAGTCAACTATTAAAACCTGAGCTGCACGAAAAGCCTTCCCTAGGGAATCAGCAGCAAAGCAGCAATTTAGCCCAACCACAGAGCTCTAGTACAGAGCTCTGGACCTACAGGAAGTTCCCCCACTTTATTTTATTTATTTTTTTAAAAAGATGACCGGTAAGGGTAGATCTTAACCCTTGACTTGGTGTTGTCAGCACCACACTCTCCCAAGTGAGCTAACCAGCCATCCCTATATAGGGATCTGAACTCATGGCCTTGGTGTTATCAGCACCACACTCTCCCAAGTGAGCTAACCAGCCATCCCTATATAGGGATCTGAACTCATGGCCTTGGTGTTATCAGCACCACACTCTCCCAAGTGAGCGACGGGCAGGCCCAAGTTCCCCCATTTTAAAAGTAAGCAAAGGACAACAAATTAGTAACAGTGAAGAGTTTAAGTGGTGGGAACAGCAAATAATCCAACACAGAACTGAAAGAAAAAACAAAGTACCCATAACCAGAGACAAAGTTTGATAACTAGTAAAGGTCTCATTTCACCAAAGAAGACCTATAACACCTAGAAGGACTGGAAGTCCCCTGGGCTACCAAGCAAGGAAGGGGGGAGGGCCTGGGGCCTCAGCCATGCCCCCCAATACCAGCGACCAGTCCCAAGGATGGGGGCCTCAGCCACACGCCCCTGATAAGTGTAACCACCCCAGTGACAACCACTGAGCCACCACAGGAAAAGCCCTGGACTCTCTCGAGCCAGGGTGGCAGTGGGCCGAGGGCTTCATCCACATCCCTCCCGCACGAGCAACCAGCCCAGAGGTGACCACCAATTTGCTGCAGGAGGCGCCCTAGGCTCTCCTGAGCCAGGGTGGCAGGGGGTCGTGGATCTCAACCATGCCCCCCACCCACGCTCAGCCAGCCCTGTAAGTACCAGCAAGCCTCAACAAGAAGGGCCCCTGGTTCTTCAGCTGGGGTGGTGGGGGGCAAGGGCTACTGCCACACCCCCTTGACATATGCACCCAGCCCAGCAATAACCAAGCCACCTCTGGAAGCCTACTGGTCTCCCCTATGGGAATGTGGGGAGTGCCACAGAGCTCGATCACACCCCTCCTTTCTCCTCCTTCTTCCCAGCCCATTTCCTTACCCTTTTCCCTCTCCCTCTCCCTCCCAAGTGCTCTACAACATCGTAGAATGTAAAAAAATAATAATAATAATAAAATTAAAAAATAAGTAAATAAAAATAAATAAAAAAATAAAAAGTAGAAACAACCCAAATATCTATAAACTAATGGATAGATAAACAAACTGAATGGATAAACAAAAATATGGTATATTCATACAATGGAATATTATTCGGCCACAAAAAGTAGTGAAGTACTGATATATGCTACGATATGGATAAACCTTAAAAATACTTGCTAAATGAGAGAAGCCAGACACAAAATGCCACATATTGTATGATTCACTTAATTGAAATGTCTAGAATAGGCAAATGCATAGAGAGAGACAGCAGATTAGTGGTTGAGAGCTGGATGTGGGGAAGTGGGCATAGGGAATAACTGCTAATGGATACGAGGTATCTTTTGGGGTAATGAAAATGTTCTGGCATTTAGATAGTGGTGATTAAATACTACATTCACAAGATACAACCTTGTGAATATTATAAAAACCACTCAACTGTATACTTTAAAGTGGCAATTTTATGGTATGTGATTTATAACCAGATTTTAAAAAATGAAGGCAGCTTCTTACAATGACGGGATAATAGGGTCTGATTTACCTTTCCATTTTAAACAACTGGAAAATTAAACAAAATATATGAAATAATTTTCAGACAACAAGAAGAATTGGGCAACAGAAAGCACAGGACTGTGATCCCTAAGAGAAAAAAGAAAATGAGCTTAAAAATTATCTTGGTTTGGGCCAAGCCCATGGTGCACTCGGGAGAGTGCGGCGCTTGGGAGCACGGTAGCGCTCCTGCCGCGGGTTCAGATCCTATATAGGGATGACCGGTGCGCTCACAGCGCTCACTGGCTGAGCGCAGTGCGGCTGGTCTCAAAAAGGACCAAAAAAAAAAAAAATTATCTTGGTTTACTGCTGGGAGACAATTTTCAAGCTGCAGCAAAAGGAAGGGAAAGGCAACCAAAAGATGATAGCCTCTCTGAAACGGGGAAAAAGATGAGACTTTAGGAAAGCCAAAAAAGGTAGTTTGTGAGCAGAGAATTGAAGAGAAGCTGCACAAAGGGAGATTGTGGAGATCTGCTGAAGGGTGGCCTCAAGCCTCTGACTGAGTACCAATCTGTACATGAGTGAGTGAGAAACACAAAGAAAGAAACACTGAAATAATTTACAGAGCTCACACATGTTCCCACCAACCACAGCAGAAAGACCTACTGGTAAATAAGACTAAACTAGCCCTAGGACAAAGGTGGCTCTGGAGCTGCACTAATGAAGATTTAAAAGCAAACCTCAAAAAGATCCAACTCACTCAAAGTAACTTAAGTGTGAGCCAGGATAAAGCCCAACACTATTAAAGGAAATTTGAAACAATCTAGTACCTCCAAACATAAAATACACATTTCCAAATTTAATCAAAAATTACCAAGCATGAGGGACCGGTTGGTGGCTCACTTGGGAGAGCATGGTGCTAATAACACCAAGGTCAAGGGTTCAGATCCCCATATTGGCAAGCCGCCAAAAAAAAAAAAAAAAAAAAATTCATTTAATCTAAAGATTACCAGGCATGCAAAGAAGCAAAAAGTAAAGCCAATCCACAAGAAAAAAGTCAATCAACAAAAACAAACTCAGAAATAACAGACAGAAATGGTGAAATATCTATTATAAATATGCTCTATATGTTCAAGAAGGTAAACAAAAATATGAACGTCATAACAGACATAAGAAGATGCAAATAAATATACTAGAGATGAAAAGTACACTATGTAAAATTTAAACACACACAGGATGAGAATAACAGCAGATGAGACACTTTTAAAAAGATGAGAAAATTCATAAGCAATTCCAGGTAGACTATAGATCTAAACATATGAAGCAAATGATATAGCTTTAAGAAGACAATATAGAATATCTTCATGACTTCAGGATAGGAAAAGTTCTCTAAAACAAGACAGAAAAATACTAAGCATAAAAGAAAAACTGGGGAAATCCAACTTCTATCCATCAAGACAGGGGGCAGAGGGAAAGAGAAGGCAAGTCCAAAGGGATATCTGAATCACATACATTAGAGGACTTATACCATGTATTCAACCTCCTTATTAATTATTTCCCTGAAAAACAAAACCACAATGAGATATCACCACACATCCAACTTATTGATCACTGGGAAGCCTGGCAACACTAAGTGTTGTCAAGAATACAAACCAACAGTAACTCTCATAACCATTTAGGAAAAGAGTATGGCATTATCTAATAAAGTTAAAGATCAAAAATCCTATAACCCAAAAATCCCATTCCTAGGATATACCTTACAGGAAGGGGTATTTACATGAGCCAACATATTTGTACAAAACTTATCACAGCAGTATTGTTCATACTGGCACCAAGCTGGAATTAACCCAAAAGTCCATCAGCATAGTACTCATATAATGGCATATTCTACACAATGAAAACCAACTAAATAACAAGCAACATGGATAACTATTAAACTGCATACTACTTCTTTAAAAAAGTAGGGTATTAGGGCCAGCCCATGGCTCACTTGGGAGAGTGTGGTGCTGATAACACCAAGGCCACAGGTTTGGATCCCTATATAGGGATGGCCGATTAGCTCACTTGGGAGAATGTGGTGCTGACAACACCAAGTCAAGGGTTAAGATCCCCTTACCGGTCATCTTTTAAAAGTAAAAAAAAAAAAAAAAAGGTATTATAACATAATTTTTTTTTCTGACCAGTAAGGGGATCGCAACCCTCGGAACAGTGTGGTCCACACCACGCTCAGCCAGTGAGTGCACCAGCCATCCCCATATAGGATCTGAACCCGCATCCTCAGCGCTCCCAGCGCCGCACTCTCCCAAGTGAGCCACAGGGCTGGCCCATAATTTTAAATGACAAAACCAATGTCAGATGTTGACAAATGACATCAGCAATATGGCAAAATAGGACTTCCCAGCTCTCCAGCTTGCAGACACATCAATTTGAACAACTATTCACACAAAAATACCTTTGCAAGAGCTAAAGACCAGATAAGATATTACAGTACCTGGATATAGCACAGAAATAAGAGACATATTTAAGAGGGTAGGAAGGACAGTTTCACATTACTCACATCATCCTTCCCCCAACCCTAAGCAGCTCAGCACAGAGACAGATATCTTTTGGATTGGGGAAGAAGGAAATGAGCACTGTACTTTACTCCAAACCCCAAAACCAAGCCTTCCGCAGTAAAACCCAGCAACAGGTAGTCCTCCATAGCCCCAGACTCCAGGCCAGTACTTGCAAACCAGGTCTCCTAACCCACCCACTCCAGATTGGCTCCAGACTTCAGGCCCTCCCCAAACCACCCATCAACAGGCTGCCCCCCCCATCCCCCAGAGTCAGGCTCCAGGCTGATCCCTGCAGCCCCAGGTTCCAGTAAGGTACTGCAGACTCAGTCTGCAGGCCAGTGTCTGCAGCCCCAGGCTTTGGGCCCACCCCAGTCCTAGTTCGGCACCCACAGACCAGACCCTGCAGCCGCATTCTCCAGACTGGTCCACATGGCCCCATAATTCAGGCCTGCCGTATTGCCAGGTAAGTACCTGTGGCCTCAGACACAAGACCTGCTCCCACAGACACAGGCTCCAGGACTGCCCTAGGAACTCACACACCAAGCCAGTCACTTTGGCCCCACACTCCAGCAGACCCAGAGTCCAGACCTCCTCCAGCAGGCCCAGGGTCCAAGCCCAACCCAAAAGAAGCCAGCAGTGAGCGGGGTCCTATGGCTATAGGACCCAGGCCCACCCCAGTGGCCCCAAGCTCCAGGCAGGATCTCATGGACCTACCTGCAGGCTAGCATCCAGGCCAGTATCCACACACCCAAACTCCAAGCCTTCCCAGCTCAAGACCAAACCCAGGTTCCAGGCCAGTTACTATCCAGGATCCAGTGGACCCAAGGTCCAGGCCTACTCTAGCAAAACAAGGCTCCAGGACCAACCCTGCAGACCCAGGCTCCAGGCTGGCCATGGTGAATCCAGGACCCAGCCTCGACCCACAGACTCAAACTCCAGGCTGGTTAGCTCAGTTGGTTAGCGTGTGGTACTGATCATACCAAGGTCTGGGATTCAATCCCTGTACTGGTCAGCACAAAATCAAAAAAAAAAATTTTTTTAATAAAATAAAATAAAAACATACAAAAGAAAACTCACTGGTAAAAGTAAGTACACAGTCAAATTCAGAATACTCTAATACTGTAAAGGTAGCGTGCAAATCACTTATATTTTTAGTATGAAGGTTAAAAGATAAAACTACTTCAAATAATCATAGCTACAATAATTTGTTAAGGAATACACAATAGAAAAAGATGTAAATTATGACATCAAAAATATAAGACATGGGGATGAAAGTAAAAGTACAGAGTTTTCATACATAATCAAAGTTAAGTTGTTATCATGGTAAAACCTCATGGTAACCACAAAGCAAAAATCTATAATACACACGCAAAAGATAAGTAAGAAATCAAAGTATACCACTATAGAAAACCATCTAATCACAGAGGAAGACAGCAAGAGAGGAAGAAGACACAGTATCTAAAAATCAACCAGCAAACAATTAACAAATGGCAATAATAAGTCCTCATCAATCAATAATTATCTTGAATATAAATGAATCAATTCTCCAATCAAAAGACATAAAGCAACTGAATGGATAAAACATCAAGACCCAACTATACGTTACCTACAAGAGCCTCACTTCACCTTTAAGAACACATATAGACTCGAAGTGAAGGGATGGAAAAAAAATATTCCATGTAAATGGAAACCAAAAGACAACAGTCATAGCTATACTTAGATAAAACAGAATAAACAGCAAAAAAGAAACAAAGAAGGACATTATATAATTATAAAGGAGTTCAGTTCATTAATAGGATATCTCAATTGTAAATATACATGTATGCAACACCATAGCACCTAAATATATAAAAGCAAACATTAATATATCTGAAGGAAAAGACAGCTACAACACAGTAATAGTAGAGGACTTCAGTACTCCACTTTCAGCAATGGACTGATCATCCATACGGAAAATCAATAAGGAAACAGCATATCTGAACTACACTCTAGACTAATGGACCTAACAGATATATACAGAACATTCCATCCAATAGCAGAATACCCACTTTTCTCAGCACACGTGTAACATTCTCCAGGATAGATCATATGTTAGGCCACAAAGCAAGTCTTAGTAAATTTAAGAAGACTGAAATCATATCAAATATCTTTTCTGACCACAATGGTATGAAACCAGAAATAAATAACAGGAGGAATTTTGTAAAATTCACAAATACGTGGAAATTAAACAACATGCTCTTGAACAACCAATAGATCAAAGAAGAAATTTAAAAGGGAAATTAAAAAATATATTGAGACAAATGAAAATGGACCCACAACATACCAAAACTTATGGGATGCTGCAAAAAACAGTTCTAAGAGAGAAGTTTACAGCAATTAATGCCTAAATCAAAGAAGATCTTAAATAAACAACCTAATATTAAACCTCAAGAACTAGAAAAAGAACAAAGTCCAAAGTTAGAAGGCAGAAATAAATTGAGACTAGAAAAATAGAACAGAAAAAAAAAATTGACAAAACTAAACTAAGATATGGTTTTTTGAAAAAAATCAACAAAATGAACAAACCTTTACCCAGACTAAGAAAAAAAGAAGACTCTAATAAATAAAATTATTATAACTGATATCACAGAACTACAAAAGATCATAAGACTATTGTGAACAATTACATGCCAACAAATTGGATAACCTAGAAGAAATGGATAAATTCCTGGACACATACAAGCTACCGAAACTGAATCACAAGAAGATATATAGTCTAAACAGACCAACAACGAGTAAGGAGATTAAAGAAGTAATAAAAAGTCTCTCATCAAAGAAAAGCCAAGGACCTGATGGTTTCACTGCTAAATTCTACCAAAGGTTTAAAGGTTTAAAGAAGAATTAATACTAATCTTCAAACTCTTCCAAAAAAAAAAAAACAAAGAAAACACTTCTAAACTCATTTTACAAGGCCAGCATTATCTTGATATCAAAGACGGAGACACTACAGGAAAATTAAACTACAGGTCAATATCCCTGAGTAACATAGATGCAAAAATCCTCAACAAAATACTAGCAAACCAAATTCAACAGCAAACTAAAAGGATCATTCTCCATGATCGAGTATGACTTCTCCCAAGGATACAAGGATGGTTCAACATAGGCAAATCAATAAATGTGATATGCCATGTTGACAGAATGAAGGATAAAAACTATATGATCATCTCATTAGATGCAGAAAATGCTTATGGCAAAATTCATCCTTTCATGATAAAAACTCAACAAATTAGCTATAGAAGGAATATACCTCAACCCAATAAAGATCAGACACAGGGTACTTCAACAAGTTCATGGAAAAAATGGGATTAAAAGATAATACAAATCTTTCCATGAACTTTTTTGAAGAACCCTCATATGACAAGCTCACAGCTAATATCACATTCAACAGTGAAAGCCGAAAGCTTTCCCTGTAAGATCAGAAACAAGACAAGAATGCCTACTCTCGCCACTTCTAAAGGCCTAGACAGAGCTATTGGGCAAGAGAGAAATAAAGGGCATACAAATTGGAAAGGACGAAATAAAATTGTCCTTGTTTGCAGACAACATGATATTTTATACAGACAATCATAAAGACTCCACCAAAAAAATGGTTAGAACTAATAAACAAATTCAGTAAAGTTAGAGGATACAAAACGAACATACAAAAATCAGTAGTGTTTCTATACACGAACAATGAACCATCCCAAAAAGAAATCAAGAAAACAATACCATTTATAATATCTACAAAAAAATAAACTACTTAGAAATAAATTTAACCCAAGGAGGTGAAATCTGTACCCTAACAAATATAAAATATTGATGAAACAAATTGAAGAAGACACAAATAAGGTAATAAATTATTATACACTGCAATAATAGAGTAAAATAATTCACTTGAATAACAGTTTAGATTTGTATTTTTCAAATTGGATATCTTTTTTAAGGCTTTTTAGTATTTTTCTTTTTCTCTCATGTTCAGTTCTCATTCTCTTATTTCTTCTGAACTCATACTTTTGAGATGTGTCCACTTATTAAAAAAAACATGAATAAGAGCTAAAAGACAACCAACCAACAGAGTGGGAGAAAATATTTGCAAAATACACATCCGACAAAGGACTAATATCCAGAATATATAAGGAACTCAAACAACTTTACAAGAAAAAAACAAGCAACCCAATCAAAAAATGGGCAAAAGAGCTAAGCAGGCATTTATCTAAGGAAGATATACAAATGGCCAACAGTCATAGGATTCCATTTTTTATAGCTTAATAGTATTTCATTGTGTACATCTAGCAAAGATTTTAAAAATCTATTTCTTTTTTTTTTTTTTTCTTTTTTTTTTATGGTTTTTTTTTTTTTTTTTGTCAATATACAATGTAGTTAGTTATTGTGTCCCATCATCAAAACC